>NC_049992.1:3115720-3135387 GCF_000003815.2 Branchiostoma floridae | reverse complement strand
TCAGACCAGCCGTTCTCTGTGATGTACACTTCGGGGTCTCCAAACTTTTCCTATGAGCAAATTGTCATATTGCTTCACTGTACTTCTCTTTAATCCAAGTACAGGATATGCTTAACTTTAATTAAAGTATATACTTAACCTTTTAAGTCAGAGTATGTAGCCCCTTACTTGTATGTTGAGATCTATGAAAATGCAATGTCCAAAGCTGTAAGTTAACGTTATACAGGTACCTTAATGTAGTTGAGCACCCGACGCATTCCCCAGGGCACAGCGTACAGCCAGTCAGACGCAGCACGCCGCCACTCCGGGGACGTTGTGATGTTGATGTTATCCAGAGGTCCCTTTAAACAACAACATACGACCAGCTAGGACAAATGAAATGGCCAGCAAAAGTGCCATCTCTACGTGTAACACTACACGTACGTGAAATGAGGAAAGTCGTGTAAAGCGTCTTTCCCAAGGGCACAAGGTCGGTGGCATATCAAAGGGATTTGAACCCAGGACCTCTGGGTTATCGGCCAAACACTCTGCCATTACGACCCCAGATTTGCAGTAGTAAATCCCGATTTCATTTCCACCACAGGAATAACCCGGTGCGCCGCCTGCTGCTGTGTTTCCGGAACTCCGTCACCAGGAAAATCTTCCCGCAGACCCGGAACGACAGAACGGAAGAAAAAAGCAAGACCGAGAGACGTGGGTATCTCAGAAGTAGACTATAGAATGATTGTCATGTGTGAATTAGATGCGTTAAGGCTAGGTAAGACAGGTTGTTCCGTGTAATATAACTATTACTAACCAGCTGCCTCCGCCACACCGTGTGATAGCGAAACTGGTGTGCTACGCCCAAAGTAGCATCTACCAGGCTCCGTGGATCGGTAGAATCGTTATCCTCACCACGTTTCGTGGTGAGGAAACGTACTCTTCTGGCCGGCTAACTCCCCTAGCGTACTGCAGATCCTATTTGTCCAATTTCTACAATTAGACCACCGATCCACGAAGCCTGGTAGAGTCTACGCCCAAAGGGCCTCCTTCGGTCAGCATTGACCATCGGGTAAAATCCTAATTCATGTCAGCCCCACAGTTTCGGCTATAACTACTGAATATAAACAGTCCAATACGAAAATGACAGTATTTGCCACTTATTAGGGCACATCTGTAAGCTGTTAACTCAGATCTGTTGCAAAGTTGTTTTCTCTGGTTCCGTTTTTCGTCTGTGCTTCACATCAGTCTGGCTTCTCAAGCTGCCTGGACAATGTGCATCTCCAACATTTGTAAGGTCCTCCAAAATGTATCAACCAGCCAACCAACCAATGAATAGATAGATAGATGGGTGGATGGATAGCTAGCTAGAGCTCTACATGTAGATACATGTATATACAGTAGATAGATGGATGAATAGCTGGGTAGATAGATACATGTAGATATATATATATACTATTAGATAGATAGATAGATGGATAGTTGGATATATATAGATAGATGGATGGATAGATAGATGGATAGATGTCTATATAAATACGTTTGAAATTCTTCTGACTGCTTGTCTTTTCCCTGCAGCCCCTCCCGCGGATCCCAGCCCACCCCGCCCCGAACCTGACGGCGCCTCCTCCACTGCTTACACATCAGCTTCTCAACACACAGAGGAACATCAAACTATAAACAAACAACCGGACCAATCTGCATTATAACCGGTTATATTGTTAGTAAAAGACGAACTAGTTTTATATGTAATGACATCCCCTGACAACACTTTGCTACAAAAACAGTCTGTGAATTCGTATAAACTTGTTTAAGAAGAAGAAAGAAACATGTAAACGATAGATTTAATAATAAACATAGCCTTATATGATTGCCTATTTTGTAAACGATAAAAGCAGTGTTTTGTTTCTCCAACTGACTCTGTTCAGGACCGTTACAAGTACAAAAATGTAATGATTCTGTAAACGTTTCATTAACTACTGCATGTATCCAAAATGGGCAAAAACGTGTAAATAAAGATCATCCAGTGTTTATTGTCAAATTGTGTAGTTAACAGGGCTAGCCTCCAGCTAGTTGGGTAGTCATGGCTGCATGTTATTTTATACAGCCGAAGAAATCAAACGAAATCCGTAGGAAAACTTTCATAGATAGCACGGGGCTCTCCTGGCTTAGTCTCCAAGCAGACCCTACGGTGCCTTGGAAACAATATCAAAGCTGGCAAAGGAGTATAGCCGGCCAAAGGGAGATAGCCGGCTAAGGGAGTCAAACGTGCCTTGCCAGCTTTGATACTATTTCTAAGGCACCGTAGGGTCTGCTTGGAGACTACCCCTGGCTATCAACCGAACATTTTTCCCACTACAGGAGCGACATCTAGCGGCAGTGCAAAGTAGAACCAGACAATAAGTACTGCAAACAGCACAACCGCGAGGAAGATGACAGACGGCCAAAGAAACGTCAGCCATGCACAAAGGTTTTGGTTGTGCACAAAGAACTTTGTTATCGATTACCGATAAAGCTATAGTAAATTAATTACTATTCAGAGTTTTGCGGCACCTTGCATAATGTCAAGCTTACAGTTTTTCCGCTTTTCTACAATAGTAAATATGTAAATGTAAATCTACGAAAGTGAAACCATTAAAGGAAGTAAAGACAACGTTTTGATGGGAATCTTGTTTGATTTCTGATTAATGTACAGCAACTTGCTGCATATAGTCACTATACATGTAGTTCTATGAGCCAATGTAGTGACGTTCGACGTTGATAATGAATGAATGAATGATTTATTTGTAAAAAAATAGCAACCTAGAGGCTACATTTTGTAGCATTGCAAATACAATTGTGTAGCGCTTTGCTACATTTGTCATATTTATTGACAAATGTAGGCCTTATTATTATTATTATTATTAAATACCATAACAAAGTTAACATTTTGTTAGCAATATCCTAATATATGATTTTTATTCACAGAGATGGGATTGTTGTTGCATGTATCATCTTTGGCAATGCTTCCAAATGACTAATCAAATTCAAGCGTATACCAAAAATGTTGTTCATTGTAACTCCAATTTTGTCTGACGTAGTTTTGCTGATTCCGCCAATAAGGTTGACAAAATTCCGATCGATATTCTTGATACAGTAGAAGCCAGTTAATTGCACAACGGATTAACGCACATTTCTGTTAACAGCACGGAATCACAAACCGGTGCGGTCCAGCTAAATAACATCGCATTATTGCACAAGCCAGATACTTTCACGGAATTCGCTGGCAAATAGGCCGTGCAATTAAGCGACTTCTACTGTATTTACAAATAACGACAACCCATGGACGCACTGGGAAAGTGGGAGAAAGTGATCTGGAACTTCAGGCCACCCCTGCTGCTACGAAGGCACGTAAAACAGTAACGTTATGAATTTTATAAAATTAAGTTTATTTCAAATATCTGTGCATACGCGTTATCTGCTACTTTATACGCTGAAAATCTTTCGGCAGCAGACTTTTTTTTTTACACTAGATTTTTGAAATTCTGTCATTTTAGATACAGAATCCCCCTACGAGCCACTATGGTTCGGTCCAAAACCGGATGGGACAGTATGCATCCGCAAATCAAGAAAATAGTACGGCATTGTAACAGTTTACTATAAACAAAAACGGTGAAATCACTTTGCAAATAAGCTACTATATTTACGTTACAAAAAAAGGAAATATTTCGCACGGCTAAACAATGGAGGGTTCGCATATTTGGAATGTTTACCCTTTGACCTGTGACGTTGCGCGTCGTAGCGGTGATCCGCCCAAACAAAGTGTACTGGACTCGCAGCCAAACCCACTACAACCACCATGTAAACCTACAAAATGCACCCGAAACGGACAGAAACCATGGCAACAGACTCACAAAACACAGAAGAAACATCCTAGCAGCGATCTAGCAGGAAAAATCGTCCGACAACATGGCGAAACCCGTTGTTTTGGACACGGTAAGTGACAGTTGTCAGTAAAGGGGGAGGGGGGCGTAGCGTACCCCATATATCGTATGACCACCTGTTAGATTTAAGAAATTCAACGATATCGCTGAAGTGTATATATAGGTTAATATGTACATACAACAAATATTTGTGTATATGTAGTGTTTAAGGGTGCATTTTACCACCATAGATTGTGATTTTGTAGCTTCAAACAATTGTTATAAAGGTGTGTGCGATACTTGACAACTTACACCTGTCGCACGGTACGTCAAAGATCGGCTCTCGAAATGAAATCCAATTTAGCGGCGCCCCAAAAATGTCATGGTCCTATTTTTTTGCGAGCGACAGAGCCAATCCAGCTGCACTAGTCTAGAATTCTCCAGTCGACCTTTTTATGACCTTCCTATCCAAAAATCCAGTTGTTTTCACAGCTATTGTTTTATCCCTATAGAAATGGATTTGTGTTACAAAGGGTTTTCCTAAGGGACTCCAACCAACATACAGGTTTCCTTTGTCACTTACCTTGTGTGTATTCCAGTTACACCATGGTAGTGATCTTTTTTGTACCTGTGTGTGTGTGTGTGTGTGTGTTTCAGTCACCTGCTAATGTTAGTAGTGTTACATGTAACTTAAGTATAATGTTTTCCAAATTGCAACAAATATTTTCTTATGGTGAAATAGTCAAAGCAGTTAATGTTATACGCTTGATGTTCAGGTCTCTGTCCTGCATCCATTCTTCTGTCCCTGGATTGAACTTTTCTGCTCAGATTGCACCCAAATGTCAACCACTAAAACTCCATTTTCCTTGACACTGTGACAGGGGAAAAATTAAAATTTACCAGCCAAGATTGCCAAGTTGTAATAATGATCAGTTACACAAGTAAACCTGAAAACAAAGCCATTTGAAATTTGTGAGACAAAATGCAAAAAACAGCAATCAAGAGAGTCTGTCTCGCTTTGGTGCTTGGCATGGAACATTGGTTTATTTCAAGAACTTTCATGACGAAAGCTTGTTGAAACAAAGTTCAGAGATCGGAAAAAGTTTCAAGCTGAAAAAATCCCTGAAGCTGTGCATTGATGATGACGGCTACTTATAGTGTTTATTGTTTTTCTGTTTGTTTATTTAGGACAGCGGAGAGCTGGAGGAGATCGGCCGGCGTCTCCATGACGACGGGCTGGACCCCAAGGTGGACGATGAGCTGAAGCTCCGCCACGTCTGGCGCCTCTACCAGAGGTCAGAGGTCAGCCTGAAGTCCGCCCTTGGAGACATCCAGGACCTGAAGCTGCAGCAGGCGGAGGAGATGAAGGAGGTGAGGCGTCTTAAATCTAAAGATGAGATTTCTTAAAGTAGCTGAGATATCTTCAAGAACTAGAGCTGTCTTTTTTATCGGGTGGGCCAACTATGCTCTGTCTTTGCAGCCATGGGCTGAATACAGAGAAGCTTACGATTATAATAGGTGGGACTAAATCACGAGGGCCTGGAGCAAGCCATTCAGTGCTTCACTAAATGTTCTCTTTAAGTAATTGAGACTTAAAGAACTTCAAGGTAAAATGTCTTAAAGGAGAGATGTCTTAAAGGAAGAAGATGTCTTAAAGAGGGAGATATAAAGTAAATGCCTTGATGTTTTCACTCAGGTGTAAATCAGTATCCTCAGGTAGGATGTTAAATGGAGGTCCTGTATTGAGGACAGCCACACCTCAAGTGCTCTTATCAAAAGAGTAGGGGACCTTCCTAGTTTGAGTGTCCTGCAGCAGTGGATCTGCCCAGATATGCAGCTTATTCCAATATCAGTACAAACCTGGAGTTTCACCATAAGCAATTTACTGGGTGTGCAATACAAACAAAAAACAAAAACAATTTAACAAATCCAGTTCTGTTGTTTCCCAGGTGGAGAACTATGTGGAGCACATCCGGAGCCTGTCGGAGGAGCGTGAGGCACTCACCAGCGAGTTCGAGGCCGAGAACGAGATTCTGCGTAACGAACTCGAGCAACGCAAGCTGGAGTGTGGTGAGTTAGTCTTTTCAATTAGCAATATAACAGCCATAGATTATACAGTTAAACAATAACAGCCGCCATAGATTATACAGTCAAACAATAACAGCTATAGATTATAGTTATTTATACAGTCAAACAACCATTCAGTCCTGGTAACAGGGGATGGAGAGCTTTATAACTATGTTAAATTGGAAGGGACTGTTCATTGTGGCTCATGACTGGAGAGGGTTGGCAGCCCATGGTGGTTGGTCAGCCAGGTTTGACTATATGACCTCAGGAGGTTCTGCACAACAAACTGGACCCTAGCCATGCGCAACTGGTCTGTTGTATTAATCAAAGCAACTTCAGTGGAGGAGAACAATTGGAACCAACTGCCAGCCCACATTATTCAGGCCCAAACAGTTGAGGCCTTCAGGGACGGGTCAGCCGTTTTCTTGCCTTAGTCACCCAACTTTTGAGTGAAGTTTAGATATAATCAATCAATTAATCATTCAGTAACCATTCACATATTGATTATATCATTGCCTTTGCCACACATCAATCTTTATTGTAAACAATTTGCTACATTCTAGAGTCTCATTGACTGAGGATGTAAGCCTCTTATCTAAGCCTTAACTTTGTACCTTGGACAAGGCTGACAACAGTTCAATAAAATCAATGTTTAGGGTGTATGAATGTACAGTGCATTCCCAAACCTTCCAACTTTGTGTAAGTTTCCTTTTTCAATTTCTCACGTTTCTCGTCCCTGTTCCACCAGTTACCAAAGCTTTGATATGGGATAGATAATGGTACCAAGTTTGTAAGCATAACTCCATTTTAACTGCTTCCCTGCCATTGAGGAAGTGCCATGCAGCAGAGAGTTTTACTGTTGTAGAACCATGATAAAACTCTGAGTCTTTTGGACAAATCTAGGATATTGCAAAGGTCTAGGTACTAGGTAGGTAGGTAGATAGTGGTAGAGTGTATTTATGATACTTCAGCTCATAGATGCTATTGTAGAAGTAGTTAAATGTAAGATTGCTTGCATCGGGTGTAAAACCAGACTAACTGTTTCTTTTAATGTTTCTATAGGAACATAGCAGAAGTACAGGAGATGTTAGAACAGGAAAGCCTTCAGTAGGTGGCTGTGGAGCCAGCCTATACAAGGACTGAAAGAAAGGGCCTGCAGCAGTGGGTGTAGAGCTGGACTAAGTCTTGTCCATTCCTGCTCATACTAGAGCAGAAGTGCGAGAGATTTTACAGCAAGAAGGCCTTCAGCAGGCTTTAGATTCAGCCTATACGAGAGGGCCTTCAGCAGTGGCTATAGAGCCAGACTGAGTGGCCTTTTTTTCCACAGACGCCATAGCAGAAGTGCGAAAGATGTTGCAACTGGAGGGCCTGCAGCAGGTGGCTGTAGAGCCAGACTAAGTCTTGCTTCTTTCCACAGATGACATAGCAGAAGTGCGGGAGATGCTACAACAGGAGGGCCTGCAGCAGTGGCTTTAGAGCCAGACTAACTTTTTTTTATTTTTGCTGACACCATAGCAGAAATACAGGAGATGTTACAACAGGAGGGCCCTCAGTAGATGGCTTTAGATTCAGCCTTTATGAGAGGACCTTTTGCAGGTGGCTGTGGAACCAGACTAATTATTCCTTCTTTCCACAGATGCCATAGCAGAAGTGCGTGAGATGCTACAACAGGAGGGCCTGCAGCAGGTGGCTGTAGAGCCAGACTAAGTGTCGTTTCTTTCCACAGATGCCATAGCAGAAGTGCGTGAGATGCTACAACAGGAGGGCCTGCAGCAGGTGGCTGTAGAGCCAGACTAAGTCCAGTTTGTTTTGCAGATGCCATAGCAGAAGTACGAGAGATGCTCCAACAGGAGGGCCTGCAGCAGGTGGCTGAGTCCGGGCTAAGTGAGCAGGTGGCCTACCTGCTGGTGGAGAGAGCCAGACTAATGGATGAACTGGAGGTGAGCCCAGCAAGTGGCCTGCAGAGCCAGGCTAAGTTTTTTTTTTATTTGCGCCAGAATAGGTTAGGGGACTTAATGGAGTAGCTCACTGAATATAATTTTAGCAGTAAGAACTTTTTTTTCTTGCTGGTCTCAGAGGGATGAAATAATTCAGATGATGAAATTTTAGCAGTAGAATCTTTTCTTTCTTTTCTTCTTTATAGTAGAATAGTGACAGCTAATGTCATTAAAATCACGTTAAAGTTAAGAATTCAAGAAGTACTACTTAACAGTATTACACTGAGGTATGAGATCCTTGATTTCTTGTATTCTTAATGCTTTTTAGACTGCAGCAGAAAAGCGCCCCCTACACCCAGCCAACAGCAGTGCAGACGTGGACCAGCTCAGGCAGCTGTTGGAGAGGGAACGGGCCGATCATGAGGAGGAGCTCAAACAGCAGCGGGAGAACATGATGAGGGTCAAGGAGAGCCTCACCAAGGTTAAGGCGTCTTCTATTGTTCTATGAGTATGACCTTAACGAATTGACCTTAACGTATGACGAATTAAGAATGATATTTTGAACATTAAAGAATGATGACAACAAAAGACTGTCAGAGATTAATAATAAGAAATTAATGATTAACTTGTAAATGGAGGCAGGATATGAGACAGAGTTCCACAAAAGATGATGCCCTCTTGTGATTTACATAAAAAACATCTCCCACGGGTCCACGACCATGAACTTCACGAGCTGAGCAGGTCCACACATGGCTTCAGGACCATGAGCTACACAAGCTCAGCGGGTCCATACATGACTGCCCCCTTGTGATTTACATGAAAACTGCACCTCCCACAGGTTCATGACCATGAGCTACACAAGCTCAGCATGTTCATACATGACTGCCCCCTGTTGATTTATGTAAAAACTGCACCCCCACAGGTCCACGACCATGAACTTCACGAGCTGAGCAGGTCCAAGGAGGAGTTGGAAGAGGAGCTGGGTCTCGCCAGGAGCCAGCTTCTTAAGTCTCAGGAGTTCAAGATGGATGCGGACAGTCTTGATGCAGGTATGTTCCTAAGATATTCCTTTAGTATGATCTTCAAGCACATTTGTAATGTTTCCTGGCTGCCTGCAAAACAGGTTGATTATGCGCCAGACATCATCACAAATGTCCCAGTTTCTGCAACATCTGCTTGCAGACAAAAGAGCAGTTACAGTTACTGTAACTTGTTTCCATGATATGGCGCTGCCACAAAACTTCTGTCATTTGCTGTACCAGGGCTTTAGCCAGCGTCCGTTTTTCCGTCAATTGACGGAAATTTGCTGCGTCTGACGGAAAAATTTAAAAACCAATCCGTCAACCTTGACGGACAAAATTCCTTGGTGGAAGCTACAGGCGGCTTGGGGACGCCGTCCACGGCCGTAAAAGCCACACACTGTTTGTTTTGCTATTGTTATGATTGTTGACAATGTGTGTCGGCGCCCTTTCGCATACGATAATCTCATTAAAACCCGTTTTTCAAGGTCTCAGTTCAGTCCTTCTAACTAATTTTCGCGGTTTTCGCGACGGTTGTAATTGGCTGACGGAAAAAAATTTCGAGCTGGCTAAAGCCCTGTGCTGTACTTTGTATTTGTTTCTCTAAACATGCCGTAGTAAGATTTTAAAGTGGCATGACTTACATAATCTTCTGAAAAGAGGAATAGTTGGCATTTGTTTGCACTCTCTAGCAGCTTCGGGGTCGTTGAACTCTGATTTGCCTTGTTGGTCAATGAAGTCAAGAAAGATCACAGATGCTGCAAAGATTTTTCACCCACTTTTATGTCCTCAGAAAGAAAGTATATCAAGTTCCAGTTAGTTTTTATAAAATTTAAAAATGATATTTAACACTGATTAGAACACTGAAAAGATGACAAAAAACAATTATTTACAACCATAAAGCTACACGTTGTTAGTCTTAGTCTCAAAATTGTCAAATATTTATTTTATTTTATTTATCTATTTTATTTACATTTCTTTAATGAGCATCAGACAAAAAGCACATCTGCTTAATATATACTAGGTCTTCTGCTCAAGGTAACGTCAACAAATGAAACAATTGAAAGTCAAAGTTAACAAAGGGAACTAATGAATACAACACTGACATCTATAACAGAGGTTGACATGATGGTAAATCAACAGAGGAAACTTGAAATTGTAAAGGTTACATATTTGTCTAGTTAACAACATTATAACAAAGGAACTGAATCAAGATTTTGGCAGTACATATATATATACAAGGCTGGCTTTACATATACATGTACAGAATTTTTTATACAACACATAATGATATTTAATATAATATTTAATCATCTCAAAACGGGTGGGTGGGCCCTAAATATTTCCGCAGAACTGAAGGATTAACTTGAAAATTCTCAGCTGACTCCACACTGCTGTTCTTGGATGTTCCATTGTGACATCTGGTTTCTCACAATCAATCAGAGCTTGGTGTCGTCTGTAGGAAATACGGGAAAGTTTTGATTACATCCACTGGCCACTTCAGGGTTGAACAAGTTTTCTAAAATCCACTTGTCCTATCGGGCAAGCACATAAAAAATGTACTTGCCCGAACCAATTTTTCACTTGCCCAAAATGTCACTGTTACTAGTATATGCATTTTCACTTCCAGCAATGGAATTCTCTGTAGACAATTGCTTGATGTCATGACTGTAAAAAGTAACAACTGTATCAAAATTGCACTAAAGTCAATGGAAAAATCTTACTTGCCCGATCGGACAAGTGGGGTAGGACATGCACTTGCCCGAACAGCACTTTCACTTGCCCTGGACAATAGGGCTAGTGGACTTGTTTATCCCTGCACTTGGAAGCATGGTCTGAAGACTAGCTGACTGCTGCCTACCTCTGTGTCAGGAATTCCAACAGCAGTGTCATCAAATACTGTAGCTAGCAAAGGTGATTTTTACCTTTGCTTGTGTGTCTGTGTGTGTGTGTGTGTGTGTGTGTTAACAGTATAACTCGAGAAGCCTTGGATGGATCCCAATGATATTTGGTAGGTGGGTAGAGGTCGGGAAAACGAAGGTCAAGTTTGATAATGGGCCACCTAGCGGCTTGCTAAGGTACTGCAGCGGAAACTCAATTTTTGATATCTCGTGTTCTGGACATGCTGTGGTCATGATTTTTGAGTGGTAAATAGCCCTCGGGACAGAGAGTAAGTGCTATGAGTTTGGGTCCCCTAGTGGCTTTTTTTACCTGAGCGTTTACCTGAGGATGGAGATGTTTTCTTGACTGGTGGGGATCGACAGATCTGTACATGTGATGTTTTCCTCGTGGGTGGTGCTGTTAAAAAACATATAAAATATTATTAATCAATTCGCAAAAATAACAAAACAGGAAGTTAAACAAAGATGTACCTTTTTCTGAGAGTTACATTAAGACGTAACCTTTTTTTTAATTCACTGATATTGAAAAACTGAAACTTGCACTGCCGTATGTAGCCTATTATTTTAAAATCTAGAAAAGCTTACCTTGCAAGGATGTCTGGCAGATGAACTTCAGTTCCTTGAAGCACCGTACATCATTCCATGTGTTATATTCGAACATCATACCGCAGTTTTCATTGTCAAAACTATTGTTTGGTTCTCTCGGGGCCCAGGGCTGGAAGGTTCCGAGGGGCGTCCCGTCGATGTACCGCCAGTCTCCCTCCTGATCCAGATCATCTAAGCCAAGGTAGAACCATGCATCTCTGTCAACTTGGTTCTTCAGGTTGATCAGGAACTCATGAGTGGCCTGGTCACGGGGCATGGCCAGACTGCCTCCATCACCCTGACATGTTGCAGCAGCCTCGTCGAATGTCTTCTCATCGTTATATGCCTTGTAGCAGTTGCCACCGTGCTGTTGGTAGCCTACAGGACAGCCTGAAACAAATCAGAAAATAAACTTCTCAATGCAAGAAAGCTATTGTATGAGATTTAAACACAAGTAAATGCAACTGGATTAAAACAAGTTACTTTAAAAATACAGTTCTACTGTAAAGTAGTTCAATTAGAAAACCGTACTCTCTCTCTCTCTCCCCAATGCAAAAATGGACTAATAATATAGTATGTCAATTCTATCAAACAGGAATTTCTGTGGATTCTAGACGGAAAACAAATTTTTTTTCAGTGATCTCAAAGGGACAGATGAAAAGGTTTGCTGAGGACAGAAGAATGATCAGAACAGGGTTACTGTACTATGTAAAAATGCAGGGTCTGTTTTCATGTGACTTTGGCTGGTTGTCTGTGTCTGGTTTGACCGTAGTAGATTGATTCAAGTTTGGTGGGACTTTGCTTCACAATAGAAAAGGAAAGGAGGCTGAGTTTTAAGTTCACAGTCGAAACAAAGTAGCGTCGCTTTCAGAGTCTGGATTCAGTTTTGTTAGTTTTCCTATGCTTGTAAGTATATCCTCTTGCCTTTAAGTATACCATGATACTGTAATTGTAAATTAGGCCACACCAATTTAATTTCTTGGTTCACGGATTTTTTCATAAAAAATATGGAGCGAGAGGGCGAAATAAAAATAAAAATTGTAAAATGGTTGGGGTAAAGGTAAGGGCTAATCCAAAACATAAAAAATAAAAAGTTTTCAGCTTGCAAAAAGTATTTATTTATTTATTTATTCAAATTGCAACAAGGGCAATACAATGTGGACACATAGGCAGCATATGCTGATGTCGTGACCACATACATACATATACAATACAAATCATGACGCTGCACAACAATGGCATAATCAAAAAACTAACAACATATCTAACATGTTAATCTAAAATCAGTCTACAATCTTATTTGCAATATACAATTCGAGTCATAAATGCTTCATATCACAAAAATAGTTTGTTCACAAGTTCGGAGCAAAAAGTATGAAAACACTATTACTGTACAGTAACAGCACCTGTACCCACACTTTAAGGAGCTTATTATATAAAGGCCAATTTGCTACACCAGAAAGTTAGTGAATGGTTTCATTAATGGTGAAAATTTGCTGAGTGGTAATTTTTATTTTTATTTTTTTCTTCTAAAAAATAGGAGCGAGCGAATCCGTGAACCAAGAAATTAAATCGATGTGGCCTTACTGTACAATGTAAAAATACAGGGTCTGTTTTCATGTGACTTTGGCTGGTTGCCTGTGCCTGGTTTGACCGTAGTAGATTGATTTAAGTTTCGTGGAACTTTGCTTCACAGTAGAAAAGGAAAGGAGGCTGAGTTTTAAGTTCACAGTCGAAACAAAGCAGCGTCGCTTTTAGAGTCTTGATTAAGTTTGGTTGGTTTTCCTAATAGATGCTTGTAAGTATATCCTCTTGCCTTTAAGTATACCATACTGTTATAATGTACATTTTGCAAAAAAACAAACAAACAAAAAGTTGAACACTTACTCATCTCACAGATGAATAAGAGCTTCTTCCACTTGCAGTTGACCAAAACCCACTTGTGTCGATGTATCGCCACGCAGTCACGTTTCTTGTGGCCTTTGGGTGGAGATTTCCAGTTGCTGTAGTCTTCGCTGCCCAGAGTTGTTCCATCGCTCCATTTTAGAGTCCTTTCCTCTGCTCTATCGTCCAGACCAATCCAAAAGTTCCTAAGGCATGGAATGAAAAACAGCTGTTTAAATGTATGAAAATGTCAGTGCAATTCAGCCAATTCACGGCTGCAATGAGGTACATCTTTAAAAAAGCTTGTCAAGTTGTCAAATCGTTTGTGGGTTGAAATAGGCATGAATTATCTGTAGTAAGGTCTTCTCATGAAAAATTTAAGTTAAAATAGTTAGACTCCTTCCCACACCTTTTGTTGTGTATAGCAGGGGTGCCTAAGCATTTGCACGAACCCTATGAGATTCGTACGAATATTATGTGATACGCACGAATCACTATGCGAAAACGCACGAATCACTATGCGAAAACGCACGAATATTATGAAAATCACACGAATCATTATGCGAAAACGCACGAATCTTATGAAAATCACACGAATCACTATGCGAAAACGTATGAACCTCATGTGACACACACGAACCTTATGTGATTTGCACAAACCTTATGCGAAACCGGTCAACCACTGTCAGGTCACGTGATACACGTCATTTGCATAAGGTTTGTGCAAATCACATAAGGTTCGTACGTTTTCGCATAGTGATTCGTGTGATTTTCATAATTGCGTTTTTGCATTATTAGTGATTCGTGTGATTTTCATAAGGTTCGTGCGTTTTTGCATAGTGATTCGTGCGTATCACATAATATTCGTATGAATCTCATAGGGTTCGTGCAAATGCTTAGGCACCCCTGTATAGGGGCAGTGCCCATCTCTTTTTCACTGGCCCTTGGGTCACACAGGAACACTACTAACACTTAGTACTAATTAAAATGGTGTGTATCCAACTCCCAAAGTCTTTCTCATGAGTGCTAAGCATGAGAGAAAGCATTATCTAAACTGAGTCTTTGCTTGAAGCCAGTTGCCCTCAAATGCAAAACCCACTAGGCCATTGCAAGTGGTTACATCATACATGATTGTATATAATGAAAAGAACATTTTTCAAATATGCCCACTTTCTTGTATACATGTACCTGTACCACTCAGAACTGAAAGTGTAAGTGTTGATGTAGCGATTGATGAACTGTTGTTCTTCGGCACTCTTGATGGTCACCAGTTTTCCTCCATGCTCCTCACAGAACTGGCCAGCCTTTCTGTACTTCAGCTTGTTACCCTTCGGTGAGAACCAGTAGCACCGGTTGTCGAAGATGTCAAACTTGTCTGCTGGGAAGTTGTACTGGTCTGCACAGCCTGTAAATTGTGTAATAACAAAATAGGGTCCAAAGTAATCTAAGAGAAAGAAGTAACTGTGGAGAAAGTTTACCAAGTACTATGAAGTATGAAGAATTCCCGGAACAACAGATTGTAACTGCACCCAAAAAAAAATTCAAGAAGATGCAAACTTCAATACCGTTTTTAAGCTAATTTCAACCACATTGTATGGATATCTTTCTGTATCTGTTTCTGTATTGGCATTCTTCACGGTATTGTTGGGTGGAGCGCTAATTTGTGATGTTCAACATAGGCCAGGTTCCTTTGTTGGTTGACATCGTGTCTAACACTGACAACCTATCACATCTAACTTTAGTGCACACGTATAGAGCTAGCGGCAAGTGCTGTTTCAAACCATCTATGGAGGTTGCCCCAGTGCCTACTGTGCTTGGTAGCAACAAGTTCTACTAAACAAAAGTTCTAGGAAAACTATTCTATTTTTTTCTGAGCTGATATGGAACAGCTACTACATTGTAGTACAAAATGTATCAAATTAAGCTAATAGTCTTATACTACAGTATCAAAGGAGGATACAAAAAAGTCTCTCCTACGGGTACAAGTAGGAGGGCTGCCAGTCCAGGTGCCGTCAGCCTGGCAGGTCAGCGAGGCGTGGCCGGCCATGATGTACCCTTCGGAACAGACGAAGGTCACCTTGTCCTGGGGGAAACTTGGGCCGCTGGGACTGAGGTCACCATTGGCTGGAGGCTCCAGTGGTGGGCACTGCACAGCTGGAAGGGCAAGGGGATTTTATTTTGTTTATTTATTGGTTTGGCTGTTCAGGATACACAGCCAGGGCTGCCCAACTAGCCTATGGCTATTACAAAGGGCTAACCCAAAGGGGATGTGATGTAAGAACATTCAGGAGTATACTATAATTAGACAGACTTAGTACTCCTCTTTTGTTTGTGTATGATGGAGGTTCAGCTTGCTATTCTATCACAAATATGGGAAAGGAAAGTGATCTCGATCTAGTTTTATCTCAATGAAGAGCTTAAGTCTTCCACTGGTCGTGACAGAGAGGACAGAGTCTATGTACTAGTACAGTATTTACAGTTCGTTGTACCAGGGAAATTCTCCTAATTTTTGACAAGCACAATGAACAGTGGACCACGGCGTAATGTTCCGTCCTAAGGACTGCAACCCTTTCCGGTAGCATGAATGTCGGGTGAGCAACACAGCAGGAATCGAACTCATGGCTTCTAGTTCCAGAGGCAGGGCCGCTAACCACTGAACTACACACTCTACCTGAAAGTGGAGGGGTGTTCTCTAACTGATATCACACCACCAACACTCAGTAAAAGGTTACAGTTCAAAGAGGGGAACCTACCAGGTGTTATTTGGGGTGGAGCTGTTGTCTCTTCACAGATCAGGTCGGCAAGACTCACGTCTTCTCGTAAGTCTTTTCCGGCCAGGTGAGCGGGCCCAGCACATTCGATGTCCGCCAGTCGGTAAGGTCCCCTCGTCATCCTTTGCTTAAAGGGAGCCATCCTGCAGTCACACTGCCAAGGGTTCCAGTAAAGGGTCAGGTACCACATGTTGCCGAGGCCACGAAATATATCTCCTGGAAGACTGGTCAACTGGTTGCTGGCAAGCCACAAGGCCTCGAGGCTCGCAAGTCCCTGAAATATGGAGCCTGGCAGACTCGACAACTCATTCTGGTCCAGATCCAAGTACCATAGCCTTTCAAGTCCCTCAAACAAGTCCGCTGGCAGGCTGACCAACTGGTTACCGGAAAGATACAATTCAACTAACGATGAACCAAATCCTGCAAATATGCCAGCTTGCAAACTTGTGAACTGGTTAAAGCTAAGATCCAAGGATTCAAGTCTACTGAGCGCCAAAAATATGTCGACTGGAAGGCTTGATAACTGATTCCGGGACAGTTGCAAGTAGTACAGCCCGCCAAGACTCTCAAATGTGTCCGCAGGCAGACTGGTCAGCAAGTTTTGACTAAGATCTAACCAATATAGGCTACTAAGCCCCTCAAACATGTCAGCTGTGAGATTCGTTAACTGGGTGCCCTGAAGAGAAAGGCGTCCCAGGTTGTCGGTATCTTTACTAAGTTGTTGAAATATGTCAGTTGAGAGGGCATTGTGGCCAAGATACAAGGTCCGCAGATCTTTCAGTTCCACAAACATTTCAGCTGGGAGGCCGGAGAATCGGTTATAGCTAAGATACAACTGTTGCAGCCCACCAAGACCCTCAAACATGCCACCTGTGAGATTGGTCAACTGGTTGGAGTTCAGCTTCAAGGTAAACAGCTTACCAAGTCCCTCAAATATGCCCGCTGGCAGAGTTGTCAGCTGATTTCCTTCAAGATGTAAGGACCACAGCTTACCAAGTCCGTCAAATGTGCCAGATGTTAGATTGGACAACTGGTTGCTGCTAAGATACAAGTTCGTTAAGCTGGTCAGGTCCTGAAACGTTCCGTTGTTGATCATGGTGATCTGATTTGAACCAAGATATAATGAGTTTAATCTCGTATACTTTGAGAAGTCGGACCGACTCAGAGTTGCGATGGCATTTCTAGAGAGGTGCAGTGAGGTGATGGTTGCAGGCAGGTCCTGAGGAACGCTGGTGAGGCCTTGGTTGAAGCAGTAACAGCGTGATGAACAGTTGCTGTCACAGGCTGTGGTTGGGTCAGCATCCTTCAGGATGATCAGCAGAAGAACCAGCAGTCTCTTTGCCTTGGCCATGTTGCTGTGTAAAAGAAATTAGGCACATGTAGAAAAAGAGTTTGATGACCCCATACCAACCCTAATGCTAACTATGGAAACATCTAATTTGCTTCCTTCAGGATTCAATGGAAGTTTATTTGCAAGTTCGTGCATGAGGGCTAATTGCATGTACTTGGTATAAACATAGTGGATTTAGTGACAATGAACAGTTATAAACAATATTCTACTCTAATACTAGTGTTGGCTATTTCTAAACAGGTTGTGTTCGACTTCTTTTTTGGAAGCAGAGGGAGACAAAAAGCCCCAGCTTTTCTAAAATTTGTGGGTTCTGCGATTTCATGAGAAAATTGGCTTTCTGTTCTTCTGTCAATGTGGGGAAGTTGGGATAAGTCTTTGTGGCTTCTGTAAACAGAGTGATTCTTTTGGTTTGGTTGAATGAACATTTGGAAATAAAATGTGTTAAACAGCAGAAGAACCAGCACTCTTGTTGCCTTGTTGGGTTTGTTGCGGTGTAGAAGAAGTTAGAATAAGATAACTGTAAATACAGAAACATCAGTGGTGGTTTTACGTTTGTGGTTGTCGCGAGGTAGTCTTGCCATGAACCTAAAACATTGGCAAACATTTTTCCATTACAGTATGTGACGAGTATTGTGAAACATAATTAAAATCTGAGAGTTAGCAAATTAAAATGCTGTGGCCTGAGAAGCAAACTCAGTCAATTCTTGTGGCTAAAACTGCGTAAAAATAACTATAATCAGGCACAGTTTTGACAAATATATCCTGTCATTTGACCTACTTTTTACATACTAGCAAGAAATCAAAACTCAAGCTTTTTTCTGTTACTGTATACTAGTTGCTTGGACTACAGCAGCAGTATAATCAAGCAACAGATAGTGAGTGAGTGAGTATAGCTTGGACTACAATGTATTGCTAAAGTTGGCATCATATTGTGAAGATTATATTCAACAAAAGTACCATTCTAGCTGCCTAATATAGAGCACCTGTCACTGACTTATCTTGGTGCTAGATTTCTTCTGTATACGTTAATTTTTCTACCAAACAAAGTCATACTTATTGACTAAGTATGTGTAGTACTTACCCACTGATGTCGATAGCAACTTGCAAATTGAGCTGTGAAGAATTTTAGAACCTAAGAAGATGTTCTTTTTGTGCACCTGAAGGAACAGGTGTTTAAGAATTCCACCAGGGCAGCAGTTTGGATCATACCAACTTTTCCATGTAGGGTATGATTCTAAACTTTCTTTCTAAAGAAATGTACTTTTAAACACCTTTTGTTGTGTTTCAAGGTCTTGAAGGGCAATGGAACTCTAACTTGTACAATGTGCAAAGTTATGACAGATCAAACTTAAACTGTACATTTTTTTTCTTTGGAGGAACGCCCCTGTTTTGGCAATGTTGAAACTGAGTGTTTTTAATCTCTGCCCAAAAGAGAAAAAATAGGTCACTAATTGTCTTGTGCTGCAGTGGAACTGGATTTTCCGGTTTGCCTAATAGTGATTTACATCCATTCTGCTTAAGAAATATACAGTCAATCAGCATCTAAATGATACTAGTAGCTACATTTGCATACAAGAGCAGTCGATATAATACTGTAAATGCATTTAAGTTCACTGGGATTTACTTTCGCGGTAGCAAGAAAATGGAGTGTTTGCGGTGGTTTTAAGTTCGCGGTGGTGTCATAGACTGTAGTCACATACTATAATCATTATGGGTAAATGTTCGCGGTGGTTTTAAGAGGGTCTGCATGCTCTTTTACGTAAGGCGTAGGCAGCCTATTTTATTTCCCGTAATTCGTAGGGAAAACCATCTTATCTACGTAAATCGTAGCGAGGTGACAAAATTTAGCGTAATTGCCTTCCTTGATTTAGCGTAATACGTAGGGGGTTCTCCTGAATTCAGCGTAAATCGTTGTCTGGACCCCCCATACTGACCCTCTTTTAAGTTTGCGATGAAGAGGCCACCGAAAAAGCCTGAACATAAAACCACTGCAAACGTTTATGCATTCACAGTATGTTTGATGTGATAGTTTGATTATTTGATTATTAGCTAAAGTTTAAGTTGATAATCATTAATTACGTTGTTAATTAGAGGGACATAGGCAGGATATTTAGTGCTTGCTCTCTTAGTAATATTCAGAGTATAGAGTCAAATCCACATTACCGTGTGGGTGTTTGTTGCCTTTTGTTCTAGACAATTTTTATGCTTTTGTAACATTATCTTACTGCCATGGAAAAATGTTCACGGTGGTTTTAAGTTCGCGGTGAAGTG
>NC_049992.1:3100662-3115620 GCF_000003815.2 Branchiostoma floridae | reverse complement strand
TTGCTACCAATGTTAGTTACTACTTACTTTTTGTATAAACTACATTCAGCCATTCTTTCTCTAAGTGTCTGGTAATCATACAGTATACATGTACATGTGTAATAACATATTATTTGATGTGTTGATGATCATTTGACACATTGTGTTAATTAGCTAAATGATTATCTTATAAGCCAACTGACTAGTCAATGTGAAACTGTTCCTCATTCCAAGAGTGTGCATATACTTAAAAGTATTGGACCTATAAGCTAGCCTAAGGACAAACATATGATGTAAAAGCCTTCATGTGTTGTTGAACTTCTAACAACAAAGGCATTAGAACAGCACATTATCTATAAACATACAAAACTTCTGAATCAATAAACCTACACAAATACCATCCCTGAAGGCCATGGGGGTTGTAGAAAAATTGCATGATGCAATGAAATGATCATGGATCTGTTAAAAAAGTGGAAGTTGAAGTGCAAAGAGTGATGTGGTTCTTCCTGGCCTTGGTGCTGATACTCTGGGGTTGATTGTAATCTCTTCATCTTAAAAAAAAAAAAACTTGAAAGAAACTAGAGTTCGGCGACCTCATACCTCCATGAAAATTTAGAGCTTTCATAAATTTCATGCAATTGACTAACACATTAACATAATTTATGCATGGTGTTGTTCATCATTGACTAACGTACACATGTCACAATTATAAAATTCCCACTATTAATCATAAAGCGGTTTTGCAATTTTTACATAAATTATGCAAATAAGTTCCTCATTACCATATTAGGTATCTGCTTATATTCTACCTATCATAATTAACATGTGTTACATTTATTGAAGTCCAGTTATTGAAAACAATGGAATTATACCATTTCCTCATTAATTATGCAAATTAAGCTCTCATTTGCATAACATGTATATCATTATGAACATCTTTGCCTAAGGTACCCGCATGCCTAATATGATGCCAATCCGTCAATCCTTTCTGCAGTTATCCTCATTGGAATGTCTTGACAAAAACGCCCCTGCAGTTCCCAAATTGAATGTTAGGGGGCTGACTTGCTTGCCCCAATTTGTCATGACACTGACAGCTATCTACCACCCAAATGTCAAGACCATATCACGTCAGGGACAAGAGATACATAGAAAAAACTGCTATGATAGAATATTCTCATTAATTATGCAAATGTAATATAATTTTGCATAATGAGTATTTCATTTTGTACAACATTGTCTGAGGTACCTACATACCAAAAATCATGAAAATCCGCTGTTCCTTTCTTGAGTTATTGTCTTCAGAAGTTTTCGACAAAAATGCCCCTGCTATCCCAAAACTAGACGTTAGGGGGCCCAAACTTATGTCACTTATTCCTGAGCGCAAGAGCTATCTAACACCCAAAAATTGGGACCATAGCTTGTTCAGAACATGAGATAGCAAAACCAGAAGTTGCGCTGCAGTACCAAGGGAAGCCGCTAGGGGGCCCAAAATCTAATCACTTCCAGCTTTCATCACACCCTACCAACACACCAAGTATGAAACCAATCCATCCAGCCGTTCTTGAGTTATCTTGTTGACAGACAGACAGACAGACAGACACACAAACGCAGGGTTAAGTATAACCTCCGTGACATTTCATGGAGGTAATTATCAGACTACCCCCATAAAAGGCCATGCCAATGTAGTCGTAGTTCGTTCGTAGTTAGAAAAAATTATGCAGAAGTGGAGGATGGACTAAAAAATCCTAAGGGAAAGTCTGTTCCTTGGTACTCAGGGAAATGCAATTGCAAGGTTCCCTGTCTATTTGCGTCTAATTTTGCTGATTACCCTGAATTTTCAGAGAACACAAAAAAAATGGTGTGGCTTGTTGTTGACATCATGCTGACCATATACATTGTACGTAACCACGAACAAGACCCGATTAGTTAAGCTGATACTAAACTCATCACTGGTTTGGTGATGTAAAACTCTAAGCTGACTGCACTCTGCTGTTTCTCCATGACATCTGGCTTCCCATACTACAGTCATTCAGAGCATCGTGTCATCTGTAGGAGCATAGGGAAGGTTGAATTAGTGCCATGTAAAAAAGTACATTGATTCAAGTTTGCAGAGACTTTTGTTGTGTTTGTTTGGTCTGTACAGTATTCTTTAGGACGGCTTTTATAATTTTCTTCAATCACTATAGTTTTCCCCATTTGAGTAATGAGTAATTGTTCACATAATGTAAAAAGCCCACGCTTGCAGCACAAAGCTGAATGGAGTTTTTCAACAAGTCATATGTATAAGTCATTGACAAGTTAGTTAGAAGCAGAAATGAAAAGATTTGAGGAAATAGAAAAAAACATGGGCATTAGGATCTATCAAACATATATATATATATATATATATATATATATATATAACTGCACAAGTCATTGTTTGGGCAATGCTTTTAAGGATATCCTTGTGCCTTTAAGTTACATCTTAATTACATTTTGTGCATAAGAAAATACTTGCCCATCTCACAGATGAATAACAACTTCCTCCATTTGCAGCCAACCAAAACCCACTTGTGTCGATGTATCGCCACACAGTCACGTTTCTTGTGGCCTTTGGGTGGAAATTTCCAGTTGCTGTAGTCGCCGCTAACCAGAGTTGTTCCATCGCTCCATCTGAGAGTCCTTTCCTCGGATCTATCGTCCAGACCAATCCAAAAGTTTCTAAGACATAGGATGAAAATGGTCTGTGGGTTATTGTGAGGAACTTTCAGATGAAATACTTAAGTAGTATTGAAGTACTCAGATGAGATACATTAGTCCGACCATTACTAGAATTTGCTAGTCCCGTTTGGGACCCCTATACAGCAAAGGATATAGCGAAGCTCGAAGCGGTCCAGCGTAGGGCTGCCCGGTGGGTGTCAAACAGGTATCGACGGTCCTCCAGTGTCAGCGAAATGCTTCACGACCTTGAGTGGCCAACACTCCAGGAGAGACGACGGAGGGCCAGATTGGTCACTTTTTATAAATACCACTCAGGGGATCTGGCTATTAACTGCAAAACGAGTCCCGCTCCACAAGCTAGAAGTTCGAGATCGACACATCCGGCAGCATACAAAGTACTGACTAGTAGAACCCAATATAGGCAAAATGCCTTCTTCCCACGTACAATTAGAGACTGGAACGGCCTCCCAGCGGAGGTGGCGCTATCGCCATCCTTGTCTATGTTTAAATCCAAAATATAATCCCCCCTCAGTCTGCGCAGTGAACCTCTCCATGTTGCCACGGCTGCAGAATCCTCAAAAAGATGAGGTTGGCAGCCTAACCGAAAGAAGAAGAAGAAATATTCATGCATGATCTGTAATAATCCCTTCTAAACCTCAGTTCAAAAGTTGACAATCATGGGAGACACAGGAAAAACACCCAGCAGAAGAGGAGATATCTCCTGCGTGTCTCTTCCCCATTTTCATGTAAAGGCACTGTGCCCATCTCTGTTTCTCTAGCCCTTGGGTCATACAGGACCACTACATGTGCAGTTACTTACAGTAATGGTCTGTGTTCAATTCCCATACTTTTTTCATAATTGCAAAGAAATTTTAAAAAAATGATGGTGTATGTATGTACCTGTACCACTCGGAACTGAAAGTAAAAGTGCTGATGTAGCGATTGATGAACATTTGTTCCTCGGTGCTCTTGATGGTCACCAGTCTCCCTCCATGGTGGTTACAGAACTGGCCAGCCTTTCTGTACTTCAACTTGTTACTCTTCGGTGAAAACCAGTAGCAGCGGTTGTCGAAGATGTCAAACTTGTCTGCTGGGAAGTTGTACTGATCAGCACAGCCTGACAAAATAAAGGGGCACAACTTCTTTTTAAAGGAGAAACCTTGTAGGAACTTACTGAAACTTACATACATAAAAGAATTGTAAAAAACTCAAAGGGATATCTCACTGGACTAGATAGGTACTACTCGGTAGGTGGAAAAAACAAAACAATGAAAGCTGTTCCTTCCCTCTTAATGAGAAGACAATGATTGGAGACAAAACTTATATTTAAGTTCTGATGCTTGAATTATGAATAGTAAAGGGATACAAAAAAGTTGTTCCTACGGTTACAAGTAGGAGGGCTGCTGGTCCAGGTGCCATCAGCCTGGCAGATGAGGGAGGCGTGGCCGACCAGGATGTACCCCTCGGAACAGACGAAGGTCACCTTGTCCTGGGGGAAACCCGGGCCGCTGGGACTGAGGTCACCGTTGGCTGGAGGCTCCAGTGGTGGGCACTGTGCAGCTGGAAGGGCAAGGAAAGAGATGAAGAGGTCCCTGATTATCCCCCAACTATCCCACATCTGACACCATGTTACTGGAAGGGAAGTGGCTCTGATTTCACAACATTTTGAAACGTCTCTGTGTTAAGACTGGCTCTTTGATATATATATATATATATATATATATATATAATCCTCTCTGTCAATTTTGTTTACTTGTGAATATGGGGCAGTATATCTTAAGTTTTGCTCATTTTGTCTGGGTGGTCAGTCGTCAGCAGTTTCTGTGTCTGACGGTTTCTGTCAGTCAGTGGTTACTCTGTGAGGTAATGTTTGGGTCGATGTATATCTAAAGACCTGACAAGAGAAAAGAATAAGGGGAGTTCAGTAAATAACCTGGAAAAAACTGTCATGTGGGACTTGGAAAAGTTAAAGTACACCTGGGAAGGATAGAAAAAGAAGGCAGCTGTCATATAGCCTTCATTGGTATCAGCTTATTTCTGCAGTGATGATGATGATGATGAAAGATCACCGAGGGCAAAGATCTAAAAAACACTGCCAGTATATCATGGACAGCAGATAAACTTTTCATAGCCTTTATGCCCTTTTATGCCAGACATCTCACTTGATGACATACATACAGGATATGTCAACAGTACAGGGGAAGGTTCTCTCTCTTCATCTTTCCCATTTGCCTTTAAGTTACAGTATCACTTAGATGACGATATTTCCAAATACTTATATCACTCTCCCCTACCACCATCAATAAAAGCAGTGAGAAAAACAGAGGGAGCTTACCAGGCGTGGTGCCACCATTGGTTTTTGTCATTTGGGGCTGAGTTGTCGGTAGTGCTTCTGTCTCAGCAACAGGAGTCGAGGTGCTTCTTGAAGTGTAGCCAACTGTTGTCCTTTCACAGATCATGTCAGCAAGACTCACGTCTTGTCGTAAGTCTTTTCCTGCCAGGTGAGCAGGCCCAGCACATCGAATGTTTGCCAGTGGGTATGATCCATTCATCATCATTCGCTTAAAAGGAGCCATTCTGCAGTCACACTGCCAGGGGTTGTTGGAAAGATACAAGTACTGCAGGCTACCAAGCCCCTCAAATATGCCAGCTGGTAGACTAGGCAATTGATTCTGATCAAGCCACAAGTAGTGCAGGCTGTTAAGTCCTTCAAATATGCCTGCTGGCAGGACGGTCAGCTGATTCTGGTAAAGATACAACTGCTGCAGGTTGTCAAGTCCCTCAAACATGTCAGGTTGTAGACTTGACAACTGATTGCGGCCAAGATACAAGAGCAGCAGGCTATCAAGTCCCAAAAATGTATCAGTTGGCAGGATGGAAAACTGATTCTCGTGAAGATACAAGTACTGCAGGTTGCTGAATCCCTCAAATATGCCAGCAGGTAGGGCAGTCAACTGGTTTTGTTGAAGCCACAACCTCTGCAAGCTACCAAGTCCTTGAAACAAGTTAGCCGGCAGACTGGACAATTGATTTGTTGCAAGATACAATTCCTGCAAATTTCCAAGTCCCTCAAACATATCAGCTGGTATGTTGGACAACCGATTCTGGTTTAGTATCAAGACTCGCAGGCTACCCAGTCCCTCAAATATGCCAGGGGGCAGATTTCTCAACTGATTCCGGTCAAGACGTAGGTCCTGCAGGCTATCAAGTCCCTTAAATATGGTAGCTGGCAAACTAGACAATTGATTGTCGGAAAGAAACACGCCCCCTAGTCTACCAAGTCCCTCAAATATGCTAGCTGACAGATTGGACAACTGATTCTGGTCAAGACGCAAGTCCCCCAGACTACCCAGCCCCTCAAAGATGCCATCTGGCAGACTGCTTAATTGATTATGGGAAAGAAACAAGTTCCGCAGGCTGCCAAGTCCTTCAAATATGTCAGCTGGCAGACTTTTCAACTGGTTATGGTGAAGCCACAAGACCTGCAGGTTTCTAAGCCCCTCAAACATATCAGCAGTAAGATTGGTTAACTGGTTGTTGCTAAGGTACAAGTAAGTTAAGCTGGTCAAGTCATGAAATGTTCCGTTATTGATAATGGAGATCTGATTAGAACTAGCATCTAATCTTCCCAAGTTCCTATACCTTGAGAAGTCAGACCGACTCAAGGCTGTGATGGCATTTAGATGCAAGACCAGTCGAGTGATGGTTGTAGGCAGGTCCTGAGGAACACTGGTGAGGCCTCTGCTGCTGCAGTCACAGTCTGATGAACAGCTGCTGCTGCAGGCTGCGGTCGGTCCAGCTTCCTTCAGGATGATCAGCAGAAGAACCAGCAGCCTCTTTGCCCTGATCGACATTGTTGCCTATGTAAGGGAAATTCAAATAAGACACATAATTTTACAACAAGAACTCACTGACCCCTAAATGTAAGGTCAAAACCTGATGTGTTTTTTGTCCCTATGTTTTTTGGAGGTCACGTACACCATGTTTTTCTGAAAACTTGGCAAGTTGCGCAAGGACTGGCAAGAGCAGGGAGGGAGTATGTTGATGCATGTCACTTGCATGGTTGTGCAAGGTTGGTCTGAACACCATGCCTAGCCGTGAGCAGTTGCGTGCATCGTTCATTGCGCAAGTGACTTTGCACATGCTTACAATGTGCGATCTCTGTGCAATTGCTGCATTACCATATGCAGGCTGTACTTACATGCAGCAGCTGCTTACGTACAGTTTCCTTACTCACTGTACAGTCTGATCAGGGTACACGGGTTGCCGTAATGGCTCGTACGGGGGTTGTTCTGCATGCACTTAAAGTACTATGGCCTGTCTGTACGGAGGCGGTACTTACCATTTACACCAAGTTACGGATCCAAAAATTTGCCTACATTTTTACACGTAGACAGCAGGCAGTTACACGTACTGTAGGTTGTGACCTTAGCTTAACAGTTGCTAACCCTTGGTAACATTGGAAGCATCTAATTTGCATGATTATGTATAGCTTAAAATGAAAATAAAATATCTACAATTAATGTACAATGTACATCATGTGCCAGTGATGTAGTGCCTTAGTTTGCTCATTGAGGCTCGTGGCTCTATTTACATTAGCTGGCCGGAAAACATGAACCCAACTAGCATATTCTGTCCCTGAAACTGTGTGACAACAAGAAGAAGGTCTAGAGACTTTCCCCTCAGGACAAGGTCTTCAATCTTATCTATTTATTTTCGTTGATACAGTAAGTTCAGCGTATTTTGTTTAAATCCGAGAATTAGCAAAATAAAATGATGTGGCCTGAGAAACAAATTCAGTAAGTTAGTGGCTAAAACTTTTAGTAAAAGTGCAGTGAAAATGATCAGGAGGTAAACAGTAACAGTTAAATGGGATAAATATCATGTTGTTTGACCTACTTTTCAGTGAACAGGAAGTAACATAAAAAAAAATAAAACAGAACTCAGAAGCAACGTTGTCTGTTTTGGTAATTAAACTTTCACTTTCAGTGCATTTTTGTCTATGAACGACAATAATTGTCAAAGTTGCTAAGTTATTTAAATTGGCGGCATATTGTGTGGATTATATCACGGATTCCATAGAATGAAAGTATCATAATACATGTGGAAGAGCATTTGCCTCAGGACTAGTGTAGCTACATGTATGTATAGATTTCTTTATATTTTTTTTAAAGATTTTCTACCAATCATACATGCCATGATTATGTAGATACTTCCAGACTAAATAGACGGTGGTGAAAATGACTAAGACATGAATGGCAACAGTTGGGATGTAATCATATTATTTGACCTACTTTTTTTAGCAAAAATTAGATCTGTACAAGAAGGGAAGCTCGTCAGCATTGGTAAACTTTTGGGCAGTTTCTACAATTGTTTGTCATCACAGTCAATTATCTAAATTAGACTATCATACTGTGCTTAAAGCATATCAAGGCGTTATTCTTATACATTGTAAGTCTTAGAGTACTTTCCAGTAATGTCTACAATGACTTGCCTCAAAACTATATAATTGTACTATTTGTAGCTACTAGTAGGAACTTTTTGATAGTATTCTTCTGACCCCTTCGCTAGGTGTACTTACCCCAAGTGCTGCTGGTAGCTTTAGCTGTTGAAGAATTTTAGAACCTTAACTAAAGATGTTCTTTTTGTCCACCTGAAGGAACAGGTGTGTGTACTAGACAAAATCTGCCGAACAGCTTGGATCATACCAACTTTTCCGTGTAGGGTGTTCTTAACTTCCTGTCTATATGAGTGTACTTTAAAAACATCATTTCAGTTGTGTTTGCAGGTCACATTGGAAGACAGTAGGACAATTTTCAAAGTAATGCATAATATATGTACATGAATTATCAAACTTAAAATGTAAAGATCATTCATTTTGGAGAACCCCCCTTTTTGGCAATGTTGAAGCTGACTGTTCTTGATTTATGTCCAAAAGAGTGAAAATAGGTCACTTGCGCTGCATTACACAGTGAAACAATGTGTTAAACCAGACTGTCTAGTTTTCCTGATAGCGATCCCCTGCAGCAATGTGTACATCTTAGTAGTATGTATATGAAAGTCACTGTACTTTTGTTGTGTCAATACACAGTCAGGTTAATAAGTATTTGAATGATACTATCATAATAATCTTCATCTGCAGTATGTGGCAGTTTTGAATTTGTGGTTACTGTTAGCAATCCTGTACACTGACTCCGTCGCAAACAGTCAGTCGGGAACCCCCTATATTATATGTAATGTATTACTAGCTAGATAAAAACCTGTTGCTGTGTACAGACAGAAAAAAAACAGTCACTTTTGGCAGTGCTGGTGGCATGGTGTTACCAATAAATTTGCTACTGATCTAACTATATCTGCCCTTTGGATTGTAACGTAGCACTTCTTGATAGATGCTCAAAGATCAGGTGTGTGTTCAATTTGAATGTGCTTTGCTTCATTACTATATTATGCATCTTAATTGTGACAGGCTAATGCAATAATGCTGTACCATGTATAATAATTGTATTGTACATAAAAATGTACATATAGTGCTTGGAAAAGGGGATGGAAGACAGAACAAGATTTTTCGTGTTTGTGTAATGAGTTTGCAATGAAGTGGTCACTGCAACAACTGCAAACATTTCAATCTGCATTCGATACATATATATTTTACAATATTTGAATCTTTAATAAAGTTTACCAAACTTGTTTCCCTGCAGCTAAACTCACAGCGGAGCTGGAAACTGCACGGGAGGATCTACAGCAGGACCTGGACCAGCTGCAGGCCAGGTTCTACAGGGTGGAGCAGGAGAGGGATGCACTGCAGAAGGAGGTTTGGCTCTTTGTAAAATTGATATAAACTCTATATTTCATTTTTCTAAATTTGTAGAAGATTGAATTAGGAAGTCCAAAGATCTTTAGAAGAAACTTCCATTTTTCCACTTTTATTCAAATTATGAAGCGCCTACCTGTAGCAGGCAGTATTTATCCCAGTTCTCTCCCATAGGTGTCCAGACTACAGTTGGAACACCCTCAGCAGTGTAAGGGTTAACCTCCCAGTTCCCCCCCCCCCCTCATAAGTGTCCTGGAATGAGACTATAGTTAGTAACATGTAATACATGCATAATACCCTTATTAGTATAGGTTAACCTCCCGGTTCTACTCGTAGGTATCCAGACTACAGTTAGAACAGAGAGAAGACAGGAACAGACTCGACAGGCAGGTGTCATCGCTAGACGAGAGCACACAGAACCTTAGGCAGCAACTGGACAAGAGCAAGAGAGAACTCAGCGATTCGCAGGTATGGTTTTCAATTTTGAATTAGCAGAAAAATTATCAGCATCTTTAGAAAAGAAATAAAAAGTATCCCAAACTGTTGTAACAGTTATGAATGATGATAATTATACATTTATTTTCATAAATGATTATTATAACAATATAGAAAAATCCTACTTACAATCACTTACAATGGACATATAATTGTATGTTAACAACTGAGGAGTTTCAACCATATTAGTGACAAGCCATGGTTAAATCACAGAAAATCTAACCTCTGTTACTCGCTTATTCCAGACTTACATACATCTATAACTGTTACAGTATAAGCCAAAAAATCATGATGAGAATTTCAGGCCCCATAAAGATTATTCTTTCATCAGAACACAATTGGTACTCGATACCTACCTGTACTAGTAGATATTTTCTCCAATTTTCTGTCAAACCTCCTTCTATTCATAACAGGCATCCTGCCGGACGTTAGAGGACGAGAAACGATCCTTGGAGATGAGACTAGAGTTTGCTAAGAAGGACCTGGAAGCAGTGAAAGACAGAGAAAGACAAGCCATTACACAAAAGGTAATCACAAAGTAAAGATATTTTGGGTCTTTTAAACCCTTACTTAAGTGGAAGCCTTTTGCTAAATCAATAAAGTTTTGTTTGCAAGGTAATGGTCACGGGTAAGCAAAATATGGTACACATTTTTCTCATCAAAAGTATATTTCTCGTGTGTAAGCCATTTGCTTGTGTTTAATCTCATCTGACACGTAATTTCCACGAACTGGAAATCAATCTATTCTGCCTTATGATACAATTCTACACTTGAAATCAAGCTTTTAATCAATCCTCTGATTCTTTTCAAGTTGAATTTTGTAAAGTGTAAAGTGATGTGTAAAAATGAATCGTCATAATGTTGATTACCGTCACAGATCAGGGCTCGAAATACTGGGTGCATGTGCACCCAGGTGCACCCAAAATTGGAGCTGTGCACCCAATTTTTTTCAGTGGGTGCACAGGGTGCACCCAAATATTTTCTTAGGTTTATGTATGTAAAGATATTAAAGTATACTAGTATACAACATATTCTTGACATCTAAGTGTTAGAAAGATAATAAAAAATGTCTGTCATGGTACTTGTTTAAGAATTTGATAGCTTGTAACTAAGTTTTATTATTAGGTTATTACTTAAATTTAATTGGTGCACCCAAAAATTCTTTGGTGCACCCAATTTTTTAAGCTGGGTGCACCAGTGCACCTAATCCCAAAAATGAATTTCGAGCTCTGCAGATGAACTTACATTTGACTATTCTGCTTAATATTTTGCCTCTTGTATATTACTGTGCAATGGTGGGTGACTTTGTGAAAATTCAATGTTGATGATTTTGTTCTGTCCACAAAGATTCTAATTCTAACATGGCACAGAACTATCTCTCAGGATGACAGATGTTGTTGTCAGTAAATATGTAAACACAAAGTTCCCTTTTTCCCACAGGAGAGTTTAGCATCATCAGGGGAAGGTGCACAAAGAAGGTTGGTCTTACTATTGTGTTAAGAATTGTTTTTGAAGACACTGATCACAGTTTCCAACCAGTGTGATAGTTTGGGGAGGGGGGGGGTAAAAGTGTTTGCCTTGTGGTTTAGAGGGTCAAGGGTTCAAAGACCATCCATACCAAAGATTTGAAACATGATACAATGATGCTATAATAGCACTGAGTACTTATGGAAAGAAGAATGGGGTTGAACATACACCACTATCAGACTGAGTGTACTAGCCCCCTGCTGTAGTGCCTTGGCCTGTGTGAGTAGACTAAGGGCTATCGGAAAGGCCCTATACATTGTACATCAAAAGAAGTCAGACCTACACTTTTCTTAACATTTGCATTCAAATCAAAATCTGGAATGCAGAATTTATACATGTAACAGCAGTTTGTAAGTTGTGTATTAGATGTGTGTAGTTGACCTGCATAAATTTACATTTTGTAACTCCAGAATGCCTGGATGGATTATATTGATTTCTGTCATGTGGGTTGGTCTTGATGAGACCTGGAATGAGTAGTTTTTGGGGCCCCCTAAGGTCATTTTACGGTACTGCAGTGTAACTTCCAGTTTTGATATCTTTGGTAATGTATCAACCACCCACCGCCCCTAGGCTGAACATCCAGATCTCTGAGCTGCAGAGTGAGAATGAGCAGCTCCAGCGACAACTACAGGACTCAAGGGGTGACCTGCAGAGGGAGCGCACACGCAGCCGGGAGATGAGCGCTCAGGTGTCGGAAACACAACATCAGCTGGAGAGACTGCACAGTCTACAGGAGGAGGTGAGAGGGAGGGAGTGAGAGAGAGTGAGTGAATGAGTGGTGAGATGAGGTACAGGACACCCGGGTTGACCTGCAGAGGGAGCGCACACGCAGCCGTGAGATGAGCGCTCAGGTGTCAGAAACACAGGTGCAGCTGGAGAGGCTACACAGTCTACAGGAGGAGGTGAGAGGGAGGAAGTGGGTGAGTGAGTGAGTGACAGAGGAAATGCATGAGTGACAGAGGGAGCGCACACGCAGCCCAGAGATGAGCGCCCAGGTGTCAGAAACACAACATCAGCTGGAGAGGCTGCACAGTCTGCAGGAGGAGGTGAGGGAGGGAGGGAGGGAGGGAGTGAGTGAATGAGTGAGGAAGGGAGGAGGGATGGAGAGAGAGAAGGAATGAATGTGCTGTGAGATGAGTGCACAGGTGTTGGAAACAGCATCAGCTGGAGAGACTGCACAGTCTGCAGGAGGAGGTGAGCGATGGAGGGAGGGAGTGAGAGAGTGAATGAATGAGTTTTGAGATGAGTGCTCAGGGACCTGCAGAGGGAGAGAACACGCAGCCGTGAGATGAGCGCTCAGGTGTCGGAAACACAACATCAGCTGGAGAGACTACACAGTCTACAGGAGGAGGTGAGAGGGAGGAAGTGGGTGAGTGAGTGAGTGACAAAGGAAATGAAGGAGTGACAGAGGGAGCGCACACGCAGTCGGGAGATGAGCGCTCAGGTGTCAGAAACACAGGTGCAGCTGGAGAGGTTACACAGTCTTCAGGAGGAGGTGAGGGAAGGAGTGATTGAATGAGGAAAGGAGGAGGGATGAAGAGAGAGAAGGGATGAATGAGTTGTGAGATGAGTGCTCAGGTGTCAGAAACACAGGGGCAGCTGGAGAGGCTACACAGTCTGCAGGAGGAGGTGAGGGAGGGGGGGAGGAAGGGAGAGAGAGAGTGAATGAATGAATGAGTTGTGAGATGAGTGCTCAGGGACCTGCAGAGGGAGCGCACACGCAGCCGGGAGATGAGCGCCCAGGTGTCAGAAACACAACATCAGCTGGAGAGGCTGCACAGTCTACAGGAGGAGGTGAGAGGGAGGGAGGGAGAGAGTGGGTTAGTGAATGAGTGAGTTGTGAGATGAGCTACAGGACACTCGGGGTGATCTGCAGAGGGAGCGCACACGCAGCCCAGAGATGAGTGCACAGGTGTCGGAAACACAGGGGCAGCTGGAGAGGCTGCACAGTCTGCAGGAGGAGGTGAGGGAGGAAGGGAGGGAGGGAGGAAGGGAGGGAGGGAGGAAGAGAGGAAAGAATGAATTTGTGAAGAAAGGAGTGAAGGGAGGAAAAAAGGAAGGGGAATGCAGAAGAGGCAAGGAAGGAAAGAAGTTCTAAAATATATATTACTATATATACATAAGATCAGTTCCAGGGTTACAGATTCTGAAACAGTGTTAAAAGAAATAAACATTATCAGTCATATCGTTCAATATGTTTCTAAAGTTTTAAGTTGTGATCTAATTGTTCCTCGCAGGTGAACTCCTTAGAGACAGAGAAGACATTACTACAGGAGAAGATTTACGAGGAGTCCAAACACAGACAGCAGCTGCAGAGAGACCTGGACGACCTCAGGTCACAGTTTCAGCAGGAGAAAATGGTAGAGACCATGTTTTCTCAGTCATGAAATATTTCTTTCATTGCTGTGCCCTTGTCATTATTGCCTGCCATGTGCCTGCCAAGAGCTGGAAGGATTGTCTTGATATTGATATGGTTAGGTCTTGATGAGACCTTAAAATGATTAGATTTGGGCCCCCTAGCAGCTTGTTGTGGCACTGCAGCCAAACTACCAGTCCTAATATCTCGTTCATTCTGCTCCTGCAGGAGATGCAGAGTAAAGTGGAGAAACAGAAGAAGGAAACCCGAGACGCCCAGCTGGCTCTGGAGGCAGCCAATCGGGAGAGAGAACTGCTGCAGATTCAACAGAGGTCACATGACCAGGGAGACAAGGTCAGCCAACCAGCAGTCACCTTTAACCTTCAGCCTTTCACCTTTGCACCTCATACATTGTATTAGATCTTCAGAGAAAAATGGGGGATTTTTGTCTTTGAATGATAGTTTATTTAAATCCAATGATTATCACAAATGTCATTTCCTGATATATGATCTAATATCAATTTATGATCTAAGAAATTAAACATTATTGGACCTTATCAGCCATTGGTCCTTTTTTTTGAGATGAAAAAAAAAAAGCCTTTTACCATTAAAAACTGGGACAGGTTCTGGGATTTCTATAAAATGGATTATGTTATCATTAAGTTTTCCTGTCCAAAAAGATTCTATTTTCATAGCACTTAATAATACACTCATCATGAAGTTTGCCAACAATGTGAAACTCCCCACTGTTTGCCTTTCCATGGATCCACTGTGCTGTAACAGGTGTACTCTGTGGGAAAGTGTTTACAGTTAAACAAACAGATGGGACAGTATTGTTTGCGCAGGAATCTTTTTTGTTTCTGGAGTTGTTAACCGTGAGAAAAAGCTTAATACATTGTGAAGAACTAAGTCTTTGCAGTGTGGGTGGGCTGGTGACTTTTCTGTTTCTTACATGACATTGTATTACATGTTTTGTCTCATTTGATGTCATATTGCATGTCCTTTCCCTATAAGATGTTCTGACTTTGTTACCAAATCTAGGAGACTGAAGCAATGTTTTAGGCCCATCCTGCGCACAATGGTTTTTGCT
>NC_049992.1:3064021-3096762 GCF_000003815.2 Branchiostoma floridae | reverse complement strand
GTCCAGGTGTTGGAGCTGTCGGCCAGACTACATTTGTACAGGGCAGGGTTGTACTCTCAAGCAGCCTTTTAAATCATGAATGATTGAACCAAATTGCTAGTTTTTTTCCCTTCTATTCAATTGTTCCAGGTAACAGAGCTGTCAGCCAGACTACAGGGCATGGTTGTACTCTTTAGCATCTTTTTAAATTATGAAAGATTGAACCAAATTGCTAGTTTTTTTTCCTTCTTTTGAATTGTTCCAGGTAACGGAGCTGTCTGCCAGACTCCAGGGCATGGAGGGTGAGAGGGAGGGTCTGAAGAGGACTAGTCAGCTCCTGGAGGATACAAACAAGCATCTCGAGGAAAAGGTTCCTACTGTTATTAGTATCCTTTTAAAATTCAGCAGTCTGGCCCATGTGTTTTAAGGCATTACTATGTATTACACTGTTACAGTATTAGACATAATGCAGCGACTGTGTTGTATACATTACAGACTCATGCAGGGAGTATACAACTGTATATATACAAACTGTGCCAAATGTTCAAATTGAAAAAAAAATAAGGTGTCACCATGTTTTTGCTGAGTTTTTAAGAACTTTACACCAAGTTTCTGTAATTAGATTAAAAAAATAACAGTTGTGACAGCAGCACACAGAAAGAAGTTTTAAGTCGTGGTAGAAGTGGTGGACATTTTCTGCTGTTCCTGTTTCAGCTTGCCAGTGCAGAGCAGTCATGTGATGACCTCAGGGACACGGTGCAACTGCAGAAAAATGTCAATGCAGGTGAGTTAACAGGTGACAGGTGTAACACTTACAGCTGGCACCGTAACCTGTTACACTGGCATTGTCCACCCAAGACATGCAATATTGTAACTAAACAAATGCCACTTTTCTGCACTTTTCTGCACTCAAAAATTGTGTAATGTCCCATCACTAATAGTCAATTATAGTTTCAGACATTGCAGTATCAGAATTGGTGAAGATATGTAAAATGTCTTTTGAATGTAAATCATAGCACTTTAAGTACTTCTTAGCAGTCTTCCATAGTGATCTTTTACATGATTGTATGTATCATAATTGCAATCTAGCCCTAAGACTATGATGATGTACCTTATTTTAGTGTGTAATGTAATACTATCTAATAAACCAGGTTATCTCTTCTTGTCTGAGATGCCATCTACAATTTGAAGTTTAATAATTTTGTGTGGTCTGAACAACTTCAGTCTGTTTCTCTGCATTTCCTCAGACTTGTCCACGCAGCTAGAGGAGGCCACAGAGCGTGCGAGTAACGCTCTACGGGAGACCGCGACCTTACGGGACCAGGTCATCCTTAAAATAATATAGTTTTGTGAGTTGTAAACTTCAGTTTGTCTCCCTACATTTTCCCAGACTTGTCCACGCAGCTAGAGGAGGCCACAGAGAGGGCAAGTAGTGCTCGGCGAGAAACCGCGAACTTAAGGGACCAGTCATCCTTAAAATGATATAGTTTTGTGCGTTATAAACTTCAGTCTGTCTCCCTGCATTTCCCCAGACTTGTCCACTCAGCTAGAGGAGGCCACGGAGCGTGCGAGTAACGCTCGGCGGGAAACCGCGACCTTACGGGACCAGGTCAGCCGTCTGAGCGGACAGCTTCTGGAGCAGAGGGACGAGACACGTGACAAACTGGTGCGGAATGTTCTGTTTGTTGTTTATTTGTTTTGTTTATTTATTTATTGTCTAACTATAGACTGCTTGAGACATGATCATTTCAAGCCTCAGAGGAACAAAGTGCTGAATACACAATACAAGAGTTACTCATAGCAAATGGATTCATTTTACAATATGTCCAGTTGCTTTGGATAACTTTGTTTATGATGATGATGTTGATCTTATTCTAACTTTCATCCACGTAAAAGTGATGAATGTTTGCTCTTTTGTAATGTTACTGCTGTCATTATCAGACATTTTCCAATGTATCCAGTTGATTTGGGTAACTTAATTTGCATTCTGTATCTTTCTAACCTTTATCCACGTAATAGTGATGAATGTTTTTTTGTTGTTACTCTTGTCATTTTCAGACACCCATTTGATCACTGCAGAGGTTGGCAGAAATTGCGTATTTTAAGTGATACAATGAAGCAGAAAAGAGAAAAACTTCAGTGTGTGAATGTGGATGAATAAACAATCTTACAGCTTCCTTTATTACCTTTTCCAGTCCCGTCTGGAGTCAGAAATCGCTGATCTCCAGTCACAGCTGGAGAGAGAGAAAAGTCGGTCCAAACTCCAGACCAGCTCTGCACAGACGCGACTGGAGGAGGCTGAGGCTCAGTGTGAGTCTCTTAGGGCACAGCTGGATGCCAAGAACCAGGTGGGTTTCAATTGATCTATGGAAGAAACGTTTCTTAAAGAATCCAGCATGAAACGTGTCATCTTGTGAGTCAAAATTGTTAATGCAATTGTCTCACAGATGGGTCTTATAGTAAGTTGATTTCTAGTCAAGATAGCTCTGTTCAGCACCAAGGACAGGCGTGTTTTTGTGTGTGGATGGTTTCAAATTGATCTACGGAAGAAAAGTTTCTTAAAGAATCCAGCATGAAACTGAGAACCTTGTCTTGTTCTTCTGAACAATGTGAACTGTCAATGCGATTGTCTGTCAGACAGATCTAATGGTAAGTTGAATTTCCATCAAGATTATTCTGTTCAGCACCAAGGACAGTTGTGTTTACGTGCGTGGATAGTGTTCAGCACCAGGGACATGTGTATTTACCTGTGTGTGGATGGTGTTCAGCACCAGGGACAGATCTGTTTGCCTGTGTGTAGATGGAGTTCAGCACCAAGGACAGATGTGTTTACCTGTGATTGGATGGTGTTCAGCAACAAGGACAGGTGTGTTTACCATTAACATGTTTTCTAGGAGCTACACAGTGCCCACGTACAGACAGGGAAGGTACAGTCTGACACCTCCTCCCTTCAGGCCAAACTGGAGGCAGAGAAACGCCTGAGACAAGACACAGAGGACAGGAACAACATGCTGGAACAGGAGATCTCCAAGGTAACACCGCTTATGTGCAATTTGTTGTTTTTTTGATTGAAAAGAAAAGCTGAATTCCAAGATCAACATGAAAGCAAAGCCTGAAGGGAAAGGCTGTACCTTGTTATATACAATGTCAAGTGTGAATGTTTAGTTTTAGTCATATTTCCTGATGCAAGTTTTCCTCTCATGTTTTTATAGACAGTGTTTGCTGGTAAAATGTCCCCAAACCAAGAAAATTAATCATTGTGGCTTTAATGGTTACCATAGATTGTTTTCTAGAGTCACGTAGAGTAGAATTCTTTTCAGTTCAGAACTTCTGTTGATCAGGCTTATTATACACCTTATGTAACGTAAACTGCATGTTCTTAAATGCAAAAATAAACATCCTAAAGCTTCCTTTTCTGAGCATGCAATCATGTACTATCAGACTCCAGTTTTAACAAATTCTTTGACTGAAATTTGAACAAAAAAGCTTCAAGAATTACCAGGTATTGTCTCCTCTGAATCAGTAGTTGCTATACATATCTAAGCTTGGTACAGTTATTACTGCTACTTAAATCTTTAGTACCAATAACATCACTAAACCAGAAAATAACCAAACAGCATTTCATGATATTTCATGTCTGACTCATCTTCCCTTCCCACCACGTTCCTTCCCACTCCCATTCCAACCCACATCTCCATGGACCTCTCTTCTGTTGTGTGCGGTGAGTTTCCTTAGAGCTAATGTCATTTACATTTATTCCACTCGCACAAACTTGTAATCTACGGAACAGTCAGTTTGTGTGTGGCTTTAGTCGCTTGTCAATTTCTTGCTGTGTTAACTCCATAACCTACAACAGTCATGTAACTTTTGCAGCACCATTTCCATGTTTAAGTTAACCATGAACCACCACAATCACAGAAATGCATGACAAACTAAGCAAACTAAATCATTTGTTATGGTAAGAACTCAATTATGATATGCATGTTTCAATTTGCACTTTGTCCTGGTCTTTTAGACTGACTGACAAAATTTAGTGGGGGGTTAAAGATAAATCAGAAATCATTGGCTGGAATAAAGTGTCTCGTACAGAGTTAAAAGTGTTTGTTTGTTAATGTTTGTGTATTCTTTTGTAGGTGTGGGGCCAGATGAAGGAAGGGTTGGAGAGAATTTCCCGTGCAGAGTCTGAGAGGGATCAGCTCAGGCAGCAGCTGGACATGGTAAAGAGATCACCTTTTTTTACTGTGCTAGTGTTCAAGAACAAGAAGAAGAAGACTGTGCTAGTCCACTCCTAGACTCAATGATGTTCTCTCACTCTTCAAATACTTGCCACATTGCTGTGCCCATGTTGTATCTGTTGCTTTTTTCTGTCATGATGTACACTTTTGACCACGCCAATTCTAAATGTTTGTTGTCATTCTTCAAAAGATCTTACAAATTTCAACAACTGCATCAGTTAAGTCTATACCATGGTCATTCAGGGAGAAATTATAGTCCTTTCTTCTTTTTTTAGCCTTGGTAAACTTACATGTTTGTATCATTCACCTTGTTTTATTGTGGTCTTCAAGAACAAGACTTAATACTAGTCAAAAATCATCATTTGATGATATATCAAGTCAGCTTACAAACTGACTTGCCAGTATGTTGTTATTATCTTCAGTTAAAGAGCAGACAGGGCAGCAGAGAGTCATTGGAAGCTACCAGAAGTCGGGCAGAGGAAGCTGAGAGACAGGTTAGTGTGCTGATTAGAGGTGTCTGGTGTAGGATTAAAATGTGATTGCTATTATCATTGTTATTGGGTGGGTTAACTTATAACTCTCTCTTTGCAGCCAGAACCTACCACAATTATCGAAAAGGGTGGTGGTGATTGGATCAAAGTCACCCTCACACTCAGGGTTGACATCGCGGCAAAGCCTAACGATATCACCCCTGACAATTCAGCCAGGGTATTTGGGTATTTGGGGCGTGGCTTCTAACCAACTGGCTTTTTGTTGTCGAAAGCTCGGAAAGGCGCCATATAAGGCGACTCATTAATATTCAAGAGCAAGATAACAGTACCGGCGTAACGTTCTTTCAGCGTCCAGACGTCTTTATCAGGTACCAAATTTAACATTTGTCGGTTCTGTGGGTATAGGGTAACCACGGCATCACCGTATACATGTACCGACCTAGCATACGGAAAAAAAAGCATTACCATCACGCGAAGATAAACAGATCTTTGTACACGCCGCGCCGTACGCTGTTTGTTCGAAACTTGCAATCCGGTCGCTGATTGGCCCGCGACAAATCAGGCAAGCTCATTAATATTCATAAGCAGGGCGCCCCAAATACCCAAATACCCTGGCTGAATTGTCAGGGGTGATATCGTTAGGCTTTGCCGCGATGTCAACCCTGAGTGTGAGGGTGGATCAAAGTTTGCAGTTCAGTCTTTAGATTGACATCTTGAAAAAGTTGATAGTCACCTGTTATGTTAATCCCTCCACAAATGTGGTAAAACTATTGCAGTAAATAAATATAGAGTACACCGTGTTGTATTTTATTTATGTAATAGCCACCTTAGAAAACACATGTTTCGATGGAAAATGCACCAGAAGTTGAAGAAATGTTGCATCCTTGAACAAAACAACAGCAATTCTAACGTCCAAATCCGGTATTCGAATTTTCAACCGTGCCGTACTCGCCCTGCTCGAAATAGTTCGATTTATTCAAAAGAAGCCCGTGTGATACAACTTAGAACCCCATGTGTTACAGAAAAGTATCACATGGTCCAGAACACCTGTATCGAACATTTTCGCGGCCCAGGCATGACATAAATAAAAGATGCCACTGGTTCACCCTCCATGTTGTCTGTCAGGTGAAGGAGTCCCAGTACAAGCTGCAGAGAGTTGCTGAGGAGGCCAGGAGGTCCAAAGAGGAGCTGGAGAGGAAAAGTAACGACCTGGCGACCCTCAGGAGACAGCTGCAGGAGGAGAAGATGGACAGGTCAGAAAAACACTTTCACTTTGATTCATAAAATTGCAAAATTGTAGCTCTTATAGGTGTAAAGTTGTCTTCCGAGAGGGACATAAAACGGGGGTCCTGTGCTCGAGGAGGTGCCTCGACTATGTTGAACAGCCTCATTACTCAACACATTGGGTACCTTCTGGCTGGCAAAATACACCAGATGATTAAACCTTACTTTAACATAAAGACCATAATTCCCCACAACTTTATTGCATAGGTAAAGTTTGTTGCATGGGTTGCATTGGTGTTGTCTGGAGTGTTATGTTATGGTTTGAATGAGGTCTTGATGTTCTCTGACTTATACCTCTTCCCCTTCTTTTCCCAAAAAAACTTGCTTTTCTTTACAGATTTTCAACATCTTGCTTTGAGTCTGAATTTTCAAGATTGTCACAAAATGACACAATATCATGCAACTTTCATGTGATACCAAGAAATGAAAAATTCATTTGTATTACTCTTCATTTCAAATTTTTATGTTGCCATGGCAACAGGGTTCAATCGGAGCAGCAGCTGGAGAGCGCGAGGCAGGAGCTGGGTCAGCTGAGGGACATGGAAGCGAGGCTGAAGGTCACCAACTCCCAGCTGCAGCACAAGGTCATGTCTGTGGACGAGGAGAACAAGTCTGTGGCTGACATGGTGGGTCAAGGTCGTTTGTGTTTCAGGTCAAGGTCATTTCTGTCAGATCATAGTCACTACACAAAAATGATCCTCAACCTGTCAAGATCATGTTTGTATACTAGACTTTTTTGTTAGTATGTGAACATCACATATGATCTCTTTTTGAAAACCTATAGAAATAAAATTTAGATCAGGATCTTGTTATCTTTTTGCAAATTACTTTGAAGATATTCTGGGAAAATTTGTTTCTATTTGTAAATATATCACAAATCTGATTAATCTTATTTTGCCTTCTTTACAAACATTCCATGCATTTTCCAACAGTCGTCAGGAAAAGTGAGTAATTAAAACTTCAACCTATCATCACGATGTAATGATAAAGCACATAAAATCCACCATTTCTTCTGCTTTTGGTGAAAGGTGCACAACCTGTCATTGCACTAAATGCACAGTCACAATGTTCTGCACTCACACAGATGACCTCATGATGCTTCAAGTCCAACCCCTGCGGAGCAACTTGTTTACTTGAATGTTTGTTTGTTTACTGGATCACCGCTGTCAGAGCTGAGTAATCAGTCGTGTCAGGTCTAGGCCCTAAATCAGCACCTACTGTTTACACGTTTTTCTACTGGTTTGTTTACTAAAAGCAGCAGCTTGTTTACTTGTTTGTTTGTTTACTGCAGCACCAGCTGTCTGAGTTCATGCTGCGTCAGGTCCAAACCCTGCAGCAGGAGGTGGAAACCCTGCAGCAGCAGCTTGTTTACTTGTTTGTTTACTTGTTTGTTTCCTGCAGCAGCAGCTGTTGGAGCTGGGTAAACAGTCCATGCTGCGTCAAGTGCAGACCCTGCAGCAGCTTGTTTACTCGTTTGTTTATTTGTTTACTGCAGCACCAACTGTCGGAGCTTGGTAAACAGTCCATGCTGCGTCAGGTCCAAACCCTGCAGCAGGAAGTGGAAACCCTGCAGCGGCAGGTTGTCGAGGCGACCAGCAAGTTGGACCTACAGATCCGCAGATACGACCAGCGGAAACTCAAGTACAAGAACAAGATCAACAGGGCAAAGTAAGGCGACGCAATCTACGTAAAATTTTCTCTCAATTTATGGTAGTTTTGCTGTACAAGAACAAGATCAACAGAGCAAAGTAAGGAAGGCCACGCTATCTACGCAAATTTCTCTCTCAATTTGTGGTAGGTTTTGTAGTAAGAAGAAGCTGGAAGCTCATACAATGTGTGATTTTTACATGTTACAATAATAGCCAGTATTTCAGCACTAAGGTGAGACCCTACTCCATTGAACAGCATTCCAGGAACAAAAAAGAAATCCGTTTTTGCTGAGCCAATAGATCCATGGAAAGAGAAAGTCACATTACATGACTTTCTTCACTCCATCCAGGTGTAAACATGGTTACCTCACTTTGGAGGTAAAAGGTGGTGGGAGAAATGCGTTAGACTTCCCCTTCCAATACCGTGTCCCAGACAAAGTGGAAAACAACCAACCTGCCATACAGCCTTAAGAAAAGACTATAGGACAACCTTTACCTTTCAAAGGAAGAATTGAACAATCAAGTACAGTAGGGACATCTTCTCTGGATAGTGTTAAAGAACACCAGCTGCTGCTGTGCCGCGTGTCTGCAAAGCTGTTGTTTTTACACCAAAGCTAAGGGTGGTTATACCGGCTATATAGATACAGATACTGAATGATACAGAACTAACATTTGTTTGTTTGTTTGTTTGTTGCAGGGACATCATCCAGCGAGAGAAGGGGATGCGGGAGGAAGCGGTCCAGTCGACAGAGGAGGAGCTGAGCAGAGTGAAGTCCCAGCTGCAGAGGGAGCTGGATTGGAAGAAGAGTCTGGACTCTGACCACAAGAAACTCCTGCAGGACAAGAGAGACTTGTTAACCAGGTAAATTTGTGAAGTCAGACCTACTGTTAAGGTGCTGAGCAGTTAGAGTTTGAAATTTATTCCTTGGGAGAACTGTCAGGGAAATTCTGGTCAGGATAGTTTCTCAGTATAATTTACCAGGTAAATTTGTGAAGTCAGACCTACTGTTAAGGTGCTGAGCTGTTAGAGTTGGAAATTTATTCCTTGGGAGAACTGTCAGGGAAATTCTGGTCAGGATAGTTTCTCAGTATAATTTACCAGGTAAATTTGTGAAGTCAGACCTACTGTTAAGGTGCTGAGCTGTTAGAGTTGGAAATTTATTCCTTGGGAGAACTGTCAGGGAAATTCTGGTCAGGATAGTTTCTCAGTATGATTTAGCTGGAGCGGAAAAAGAGTCTCAACTCCGACCACAAGAAACTCCTGCAGGACAAGAGAGACTTGTTAACCAGGTGAGGGGGATTGACTGTGGAAAACTTGTGAAGAAGGAAGAAGTCAGACTAACTGTTAAGGCACAGCTTTTAGAGTTGAAAAATATATATTCGTTGGGAAAATTCTAAAGGTTTCTCACTTGCTTTAACAGTAGAATTTACCTCTTAATACAAAAGATAGAAAGTGTTATTGATCAAGTTTTGTTCACTGAAGAGCCAATTTTTCACTGCCACTGGTCATGACAGAGAAGAGAGGCACTTTGTTAATTTGTACAGGTTCCCATTGCTCTTTCTGACAAGTGCAATAAACAGTGGATTCGCTTCACAGCCAGTCCTAAGGGCGTCAATCCTTTCCGTAACGTGCATGTTCGATGAGTGACTTGCTTGTAATCAAACTCAAAGCTTCTAGTTTCAGTTGCATTCATCCATCCATTCAATCATTCCCTCCTTCTCTCTATTCAGATTAACAGAGGCAGATGAATATGTACGTGACAGGAAGTGAACCGTGTCATTGAAAGAGAACCGCCGCTGCCATTCCTTCGTTTCTTCCTCTCTCTTCAGATTGACAGGTGGACAAAAATGTATACTACATAAAGCAACGTCAACGGAGTACTGATGTCGTCATTCACTCATTCCCTCCTTCTCTCTCTATTCAGATTAACAGAGGCGGATGAATCTGTGCGGGACATGAAGCGTACCGTATCGTCCTCCGAGTATCGCTGCCGGTTCTTGGAGCAGGAGAACTCCCAGCTGCAGGAGAGGTTAGACGCTCTGAACAGGCAGAAGGACAGACTGGACAGACTGGTGCGAGACTACCGGATAGAGAAACAGAGAGAGGTTTGTTTGTTTGTTTGTTTGTTTTTCTGGATGCTCTGAATAGACAGATTCTGAAGGACTCCCTGGACAGACTGGTGCGGGACTACAGGAGAAACAACGAGAGGTTTGTTTGTTTGTTTGTTTGTTTGCTTGTTTTGTTTTTCTGGACGACTTGAACAGACCGCAGAAGGACCGGCTCGACAGACTAGTGCGAGACTACCGGATAGAGAAACGGAGAGAGGTTTGTTTGTTTGTTTGTTTTATTTTTCTGGATGCCCTGCACAGGCAGGAAGACAGGCTCGACAGACTGGTGCGGGACTACAGGATAGAGAAAAAACGAGAGGTTTGTTTGTTTGTTTGTTTTGCTGGACGCCCTGAACAGGCAGAAGGACAGACTCGACAGACTGGTGCGGGACTACAGGATAGAGAAACAACGAGAGGTTTGTTTGTTTGTTTGTTTTGCATTTCTGGTTGCCCTGAACAGGCAGAAGGACCGACTCGACAGACTGGTGCAAGACTACAGGATAGAGAAACAGAGAGAGGTTTGTTTGTTTTTTGTTGAAGGCCAAAGAATAGGGTAAAACTACTTTAATTTACAATGTACGCATATGTGTTGGATGGTGTAATGGTCCAATTCCAAGGAACAACACAGTTAGTATTGGGAAAACTACCATTAATACAATTATCAATCTTGTCTGTCCTGAGAAAACAAGTCTAAAGACTAAGTGAACAGCTGTTGGGATAGCTAGTAGTCATAATATCCTTTATGTCATACCTGTGACTCGAATACGTTCGATACGGGTGTTTCGGACCGTGTGGTAACTTTCCGTACGGCCCGGGCTTATCACACGGGCTCCATTCGAATAAATCGAACTGTTTCGAGTGGGCCGAGTACGGTCCAAGCCCTCCCACGGTCGGGCTGGTACCTCGGGTAATACGGAATACACCGTGTTGTATTCTATATGTACTTGATTATGCAGAGTGGGTCCCTGAAACAGCAGTCAGTGTTCACACCACTGCTAAAAATCAATTGTAGACAGTATCCTACGATTCAACAACTTGATTCAAACTATTCTATGTCATCTACAATATTAACCTGTATTCAAAACAAAAGCTCTGACTTTTTCTTCCAGGCCATCACGAGATCGCTGACGTCCATCCCTCAGTCGTTAGACTCGGAGTTCATCTCAGCGAGACCCAGCAGCGGCCTGGGCACCTCCCTCAGCTCTCACATCTTAGATGGTCAACATGACCTGGGCACACCTTACCATCACTCCTCACCCATCCTCAACAGTTACCTGAGCCAGGTGAACTACTCACCTGGTACAGAAGAGGATCTGGATAACTCCACGTACTACAAAGAATGAAGGGGAATGGCTTCAAAATAATGTTACGTAAGATGCAGTGTGCATGGTCGTTACCTTGGATGTAAGTTTAGAAAAATATTTTTTCTACTGTAACAGATGAGCTGTTCAGTATAAGGACCCTGCATGATAGCTAAAGGGTATTCTTGGGGTAGTCATGGATGTGTCGTAAGAAATCCAGCAGTCTTGTTAATATGTTAAAGGCTGTTATATACCCTTTTTTATGTCATACTTGTGACGCGAAAACGTTCTATACGGGTGTTCCGGACTTTCCGCATCACACAGGTTCGAAAGTTGTATCACACAGGCTTCCTTCGATTAAATCGAACCATTTTGAGCGGGCTGAGTGCGGAACGGTTGGCAATTCGAATACCTGATTAGGATGTTGGAACATTGCTGTTGTAACACTTTTTGTTCGAGGGCACCAAATTGTTCAACTTTTGGTGCATTTCACATCAAAACATGGGTTTTCTCAGGTAGGTATGACATAAATAAAATGTTGGCTGTCGGGCGATCCGACCTGCGGTTGGGCTGGTACCTCGGGTGATACGGAATACACTGTGTTGTATTCTATATTAATGTTCAATTCTGTTCGATAGCCTTGCTGAAAATCCCATGACAACAACGAAATTGTTTGGTAAACTGAATGTGACCATGCACACTGATGAATCATGGCTGTTTGATGTCAGGAAATTAACCTGAAGCACACAACATAGAGGGAGTAAGATTGAGAAGCTTTCGAGTAGCTTCTGCCATTCTTTGTCAAGTCTGATCGTCACGTGACCCGAGGATGTTATAAATTGGGGGAAGACAGTGGCAGCCCTCGTCACAGTTTGGTTTGCTGGTCGACTTCTGATCCAGCTTTGTGGCCTTTTAGCAGACTAATTTAGCTTAAAAAAACTTATATATTTTGTAAACCCTTGCCAGGGAGCTGCAGCTGGTGATTTACACTTGGTGAGCTTGAGGGAGAAAACACAACAGTCAAAAGTTAAATTTTGATGTTGCTAAGGCTTAGGTCACATTTCCAAAGCGGGGCCCGGCCGGGATGTTTCAAAAAACGAAAAATTAAACTGTATACCTAGAAATATACACAGATCCTTCCCATGAATCTGATTTTGTCCATCTTGTGTATTTTGATGTCTTTTATATCATTCTTTTCGCTCCCGAAAGCTGCCCAGCCGGGCCCCGGTTTGGAAATGTGACCCAAACCTTACCCAGGGATGCCTATGATGAATCAACTTGTCTTCATGCAAATTGTACAGGACTTTTACTACTCAGAACAAATATCACTGAATGAATAAAATTGATTTAGCGACATTTGTTGATAGTAGTAGATTGTCGGTATTTGGTAAGATTCAAATGAAATCCATGAAACTTGTACTTGGTAATGACATGTACTTATACTAGGCACCCTTGCTACCCACAATGGCAATACTTGGACAAAAAGCTTGTTGCAAATATTCCATGGATTTTTAAAAGTTCATGCCACTATCATGGTTATGTTGGACAAGAGTTGCATAAGAGAGGTGCAAGTTTTTAAAACTTCTCACAATGAGTGGTAAATTGTACTTATCTGAAAATAATGAGAGTGAAAGTTCTAAGACTTCTCATGGTACACAGAGTGAAATGTCTTAGACTTTTAAGAGGTACTCAGAGCGAAAGTTTGAAGACTTCTCAAGTTACTCAGAGTGAAAGTTCGAAGACTTCTCAAGCTATTCAGAGAGAAAGTCTTAAGACTTGACTCAAGATTTGACTGAATATGTATATTAAGAAATGGTTTGTAAAGTCATATTATTTGTCTTGCCAATGTAACTACTTTGTATTAGATGAAAATGGTGTCAAATTTTTAACCAAATAGTGTGCAAGAAGGACTGTATTATGTATATTTCTGGTGTTTTTATTGCAAAATCTTTATCATTCTTGATTGTGAACTACATCAATGGCATTGTGATTATCATAATTTATGATGATAAGTATTTTAGTTGTATATATATTCAGGTTTGTCGCAGTGAATTTCAAGTTTATTTAATGCAAAATGACTTTGCAAAAAGTTTTATGTTAATATGAAAAATCGAAGAAAATTAGTGTGTAGAGTTTCTTTGCTTCTGAGACCAACTGTAAAGTTATGTGTTTAGTACATGTGTTACTTGTTTGGTACATGTTTTCAGACCGGCTGTTTGTCCTTTCTTTCACTTCTTGCCACACCAATGTAGCTGTTTTACATTATGTAGCAAAGTGTCCACTTCTGTATTCTAAACGATAATCTCACACATGAAATTGTGACAATAATAGAAGAATCAAATTGGATATTCAAGGTTTTGTATGTATTGTGTAATGTGTAACTTTGAGTGACCAAATGGTAACTTATATCCCAATGTCCTTGCCATAGGCATTGTTATACCTGGACAAAAATGTGAAAGCAGGTACATGTACTGAACAAGCAGTTACATCAATGAAGGTTGGACATCCAGGTGATAAGATATGCCAAATAATAGGTGCTCAAGCAACTGGATATGATGATTTTGGAAAAAGACGTTTTTAAACAAATCTGCTTGTCGTCAGTGACAAAAGGTTAAGTCGATGATACCTGAAACATCTAACCGTTTTTAAAATCATCATAATCATAATCCAGCATTCTCCTACGCAGAGGGACCACAGCTGTGTTGAAACTCGTTGTGGTCCCTCTGCTGTCTGGTGCACTCAGATCAGTTACTCACCGCCCTGCTTATGAATATTAATGAGCTTACCCTTATATGGGCAGTCAGCAGTTGGGGATCGGGCGTAGGAGGATGGAGCTATGTAAGACGCAACATGATTGTTTCACAGCGGCCTTTGTGAGATGGCTTTCGTAAACAGAAAGCCCAAGAAAGACCTATTCTCTGATTGGCTGACAGCTGGTTTGTGGCGATGCGCACAGTAACTGCTGGTGGGCCACCAGACAGCAGGGCCCCAATAGGCAGTTAGCTAGCCGTGCGTAGGAGGATGGAATCCAGTTGCTTGTCTGTATGAGTGACTAATATTTAGCGCATCTTATCACCTGGATTAATTAACATAACTACGTGTTTGCCAAACAAGTAGTTATATCTTCCAGGTATGCCACAGAAGAATTGGTGAACTTCTCAAGGCTCTAGTACACTGCCTATATACAGCCAAGAATGTACATTTTTGGTACATTTGTATGTACATATATGGTCAGATACTCAGGGTTCCACTGTTTTAGAATAATACAATGGTGAAAAGTGCATACTGCTTTGGTTTTTCTTCTGATATTTTATTCTATTTACCTAATGCCCCTTTATTTATAGTGGGGATGGAAGGATGGTTTGATTTGTATGTGCATATTTGTGTATATGCTCATATACTTGTGACTGTGTGTGCATATTTGTATGTGGGTGTGTATGTGTGCATGTTTGAGTGTACGAGGGGTGATCAATAAGTCCTCGGCCTCACCCAGAAATAATAAGTACAACACAGATTTCGAAGCATAGATGTCAAGTATAAAATCTTATATGAATGTGTACCAAAATTCAAATTAGTGTGATCACTAATGCTGTTTGATTACGCTTGTTTGTGTGTGCTTGTGACTGTGTGTGTGTGTGCATGTTTGTATGTGGGTGCTTGCACTATTGGTGACACTGTATATTTATTGTTTCACAACCGAAAACGACTTCTTTGTACATTTACCTGGACATTTTTTCTTGATTATACAATTTTGTTGAGAATGTTTCACACACACACACACACACACTTATACACACACACACATATACACACACATGCATGCACACGTGTATCAATTTTTAAGTAAAAACAGCCCAAAACACGAGCACAGCACGTCTATGTACACGTTGATTTTATTGATACGTGTCAATCACCGATGTGTCCTTTACACCCGTTTGTGCTTCTTAATAACAAAGTTACCATGGTAACAGTAATTGTATTGTATTTAGAGACTCTGTACTGCAACTCATCTGAATTTGGGGTAAAAAGCATGTTTTAAGTTATTGTAGGCATTTACTGGAAGCAAGGAGCTTCAAAAGAATTGACTTATGTCCAAACATTGTTGTATGTGTGCCACTTGCAGCAGTGACAATACGGAAATGGGTAATACATACATAAAGTTTATTCACCGATTCATATGTGCTGCATACATTCTATGTTTAGCTACAAATATTGAGATTAACCCTCATTCACCAAAGCAAGATTGTGCTAAATACAAGAAGTGCAGAAGGATGATTAAATACTAGTCCCGATTAAAACTAAAACAAGTTACAATTTTCACACACACATTCATCAAATAACAAAAACTGCCGCTTTTCTAATTGTTCTCTTTCCCCCTTTTTCCACTCCACACTTTTTACTATTTTTGGTCTACACGATTAAATATTGCGGAAAAAAAAACGCAAGTTTTATACAAGGGAGAGTGTTATATGTAAAACCAGATACATACTCAGGAAAAAAAACTGCAGCCATTCTCGTACACAAAATCCAGCAAATAACTCTCTAAGACTCGCCAATTTCTCTAGATTTTTTATAAGCTCATTTATATTACACCTACAGATTTTGTCAAAGAAGGTGGTATTATCATTATTATGCTATTATTCTTCAGCAGTCCTAAGTCTGCTCGGTGTGTGTCTTAAGTGTGTCTTGTGGGGCGGAAGTCTACATGCCGTAAACGCTCTCGTCGCTGTACGCTATGTACAGGAAGAAGTCTTCCTCGTGATGCTCCTGAAACAAACAAACAAACAAATAAATAAGGTGTTCAGAGACGGCCCCTTACCCATACTGGTTTGCAAATATTCCAGTCCTACCAAAATATCTGCAATGAGGATGTGGACATGTAGCAATGCTTCATTGTAGATTGGAAACTCACAGACAAGAGCACACTCAAACACAAATACACAGACAAACAAATACACACACACACACAACACAACCCATGCACACATGCACATACATAAATACACATGCAAATATATGCACACACATGCAGAAGATATTTGACAATGCTACATTGTGTAGATTGAGAATCACAGAAACATGCATCAATACACATCTGGCCCTGACCTCAATACAAAGTGGCCTGCAGTCCGATTTGAGTCCCTCAAAATAAAGGTTCAAACACTACAGACATAAACACTCATAGACAGACACAGACAGACACAGACAGCTACAAAGGTTATCAAACAAAAACCAACATGTCACTCCCTTGCGCTGAAGTAATAAACAAAAGACAAAATGATAAAAAAAATATTTATTGATCAAGATTCACAGAATTAGACCTGAGACTGAGAGGGTAAGCAACAGGAAAGTACATCCTTTACAAGGCCCACACCTCCACAAATAAGAAGGCATATCTTAAAGATTCTGTAAGCCCCTTACCTGGTACAAAGACCCCATAGTCGCGCTGGTGGGGGGAATGACGTTGTTCACGAAGAAGAAAAGCGCATCTTCCGGCCGGAGTGAGATCCGCTTCCGAATCAAGAAGTAGAACTGACCAACTGAAAAACAAACACGCAAGCAAACAAACAGGAGTTAGAAGGAAGAAATGACCAACTAAGGAAGTAACAATTGGTTGATTGGTCTGATCATAAGTCACAGGATAACTGTTCTCTTCCATTTTTCCTTTTCTGGATACACATTCTGACAAAAATTCAACTGCTGTATAATATTACATACTTTTATTACAGTATTGCATACAAAATTCAACTGTTGCATAATATAATTATTACATACATAACAATCTGGGTCCAATTAAACAGGATGCCTTTATGCAAACAAAACCATTTACATGCTTTGCAGTTTTGATGATAAGCCATTTTCTATTGATTTTTCAAAATTCCATTGACTGAACGCAGAAGGCTACAATGACAATTCTTCTTCTTTACCTTGCAAGACTAAGACCCTCAAGTGAAGACGCACTGTAAGGATCCTAAGTTTTCTTAAAGAAGCCCACCTGTGAGATCTGAGGGAACCAGGTACTTCTTCTTGTCCAGGTCTCCGATCCGAGCCTTGGGGGCCTTTTCTACGATCACCTGGGACAGCAAGGGAACAATAGCGGATCATTAATGTGATGATAATTTACCCTCATGTGTGATACAATAACAACTACCAGCTGTCCAAAAAAACATATGCCTAACCGATAACAGAGTGGTTAACGCTGGTTCACCTTTATCCATGGGTAACCTACATTTGTATATTTACATGTAATTTGGGGATATCAAGTTGACGGATGGTTGTTTCAAAATGCAGTATTTTGAGAATACTGCATTTTGACAGAACCGTCTTTTGACTTCATATGTTATAGGATAACCCATGAATGAAGGTGTAATATTGTAACATTACATGTTGGTCAAAACAAATGGGAACAACTTATACGGAAAATCTTGAAACTTTTGTAATGGTTTTATGTTCACATTTTTCCCAGTGACTCCTTTGTAAAATGTATGGCTGTTGTAGAACAGAATTGACATTAGATTATCCGGATAATCATTCTGCCTAATAGAATTGTGATTGTGGATGTTTGCCAAAATATCAGAAATCAAAATTTATACTAATTTTTAACCACTAATTTTTAACCACAAATCTAAAATACATCCAAAACCTTCTTCTCATTCCTACTTCAAAATGAATTTCTGATATGTTATGGCGTGACTCTCCTCAAACACAAAATCCCACCCCTAAAGTATGGAGGACATGCGAAAAGTTCGGTCCAAGTTGGCAGACATGCCGAATTCTACATGTACCAAGCTGATGCACATTTGACTGTAAACCCTTGGGGGAGGAGTGAACTATCACAGTATCACCCTGTAGGCTTGCTAGAATGAAGAGGGGGGGGGGGCAGCTCCCATATGCTGCAATATTGTCCCATGGGAAGATTGATAAGTAGCTTTACTGGCTCCCACAATGACGTTCGGAAAATACCTTTCTCAACAAGAAACTCACAATCTTGTAACGTTTAAAATGTTGCTTACAACTCAAGTCACAGCTATACAGCCTATCATAGATACCGATGTATCTTTGCTTGCAAACATTAGTTTCATCTCAATCAAAGGCATCAAAATGACACCATACAGTGACGTACATGGGTACATGTATTTTGGATGACCAGGCCTAAAACAAACAAAACAGTATTTTAAAAACATTTCCTAACTGTTAGTAACAGCAGAATAAATAGCTTAGATTCTTCAAGAGCGATTACAATCTACAGAGTACACAATCATTTTAATCTTATCAAAGGCTGCAGATGATGTCATAGTACTGTGATCAATTATCAGTGACTGACACCCAGAACAAACAGAGCAGAGCAAACTCCAGTATTTGCGTAAGTCCAGTACAGCACGTCAAATAAACCTCCACATGGTGTACAACGAGCTTAGCGTGAAATCTTGTTTGGTGCGTTGATGAACAATGGACTCTCAACGAAGTGAAACAAACGCTCTGTGCCAAAAATAAACTGCCCAATCTACACCAAATGTTACTCTATTGTTGTATGGGCTGAGAAAAGAAGACAAGAAGAAGAAACAACTGACAAGATTTGTCTTCCAAGTTCCAATCCTCAGATTTGCATATAAAAATGTGTTTTTCACTTGTACTGAATGTATGGGAGGGGCACTAATGATTTAATCATTGTATAATTTAATGCCTTTCCTGTCAGATAGCTTCAAACAATGCTTTGAGTTTGACTTCAGTTTGAGCCATAAATGTAATGTAGAGTTTACCTTGTAGGCGTGAGAAGTTGTTTATAAGCTATCAGCACTGTGATGTATTGCTGTTGTTACACCCTAATGTGGTTCTACTGGTTTAGTGGTTAGCATGAACTGTTAGTGTTACAGAAAGGTCATGCCCATTATGATGTCAATGGCACGGGCTATTCCAAAAAATAAAGGTGAAAGGATGGGGGTGGGGGAAAAAAATCTAAATTGGAGAGGGGGGTGGGTAAAAAACCCTCTGGAAATTGGACAAGGGGTTGGGTCAAGGAATCTTTACAGAAAGGTCATGCCCATTATGATGTCAATGGCACAGGCTATTCCAAAAAATAAAGGAGAAAGGATGGGGGTAAAAAATCTGGATTGGACAGGGGAGGGGGTTGGGTAAAAAACAACTGGATTGGACAAGGGGTTGGATCAAGGAGGTTAAACCTCCTTGGTTGGATCAAGGAATCTTTGATTATCTAACCAATATCCCCTGCACAAAGTATTACAGTACTTGAGACTTTTGGCCTCACAAAAATATCTTTTTTTTGCCAGTATTGTAAGCTGTGGGTATGACTTCAACATATTCAAAGAGTGAACCAGTCAATAAGAATTTTGAAGGAGGGCAAATGCAGCTTAAATTAGTGTTTGGAAGGTACTACTTGTACTAGTACTATGGGGAAATTGCATTTGATAAATTATGTGAAGCTACAGTACTAGAGTGAAACACAATATTTACCGAGCACAATGGACTGGAACACTGTAAACTGGCGGTTGAAGTATGAAATAACAAAACACTGCGAGACTCGAGGCATCAGTTAACAAATAAACAAAGGACAAACCCTGCCCTGTTTAGCGGAGGGATGGGCCCTGGCTTGACAGCCAGAAATAGATAAAAACACACCCCTAAATCTACTAAATTTGAAGGACCTACAATCAATTGACCAAAATGGATGCTTTAGCTAGTATACAATGATATCTTAGGCTTCATGTATAATGTTACAGGAGCTAAAAATCGCCGTAAAAAACAAAGAACAACAACGTAAACACAACAAGCTACGTCATATTTCCAGCTGCTATATTTCCCCACGAATGCTCTACCCAAAGAAATTCTTTAAGAGAAGAATTATTCAACTCTGCCTGCATAAAATCCTATCGTCTGACACTTCTAAATAGATCTAGAGAAGTTTGCAAACGTCGATCTTGGTGGAAAACAAAAGTACACGTCAACAAAAAAAAACACAGCATCAAAATGGCATGCCAGCAGGTCAAAGCAGAGGACTGGATCACAAAAATATCTCACAGGACCTTGACACGAAAATAGAGCTTACCGGAACTCTGTCGGGGTATTTGTTCCTGATTTTCTCGCCCTCGGCTCTCCGCTTTTCGAAAGGGTGCTCGTCCTTGTATTCCCACTTCATTTTGACAGGTAAAAACGCTAGTTATTCTGACCCAGGCTCACAGAGTTGCTTTCCTCTCCTTCCTGTTGGCAATATGGCCGCCTTTGTTGTGGTGCTGCGTCACTGGAGTGACGCAATAAGGCAGAACAGAAAATAGTTCCTTGTGGGTTATCCTTTCGAACACGTTAGATTGTATCATAGTACAGTTATTATGACGTAGAATATTAGTCTATACCTGATTCCGTCACTTTTATTGCCCCAAATGCGCTGAATAGGAAAGATGAGTGAGTTTTTATTGTTGTGCGGTTTGATATACGACGGTTGTGTTTTTGTGAGTAGCCCAGCAATCATATGATACTGCCTCACGGGTGGTGACGTCATGTCAGTGGGAAATCACCGCGCAGTGGCGTCATCTAGCGGAATAATTCAAAACTGCAGGGCGTGGCACGGACACATCACCCCTGTTAGCAAATGGAACATCCCACTTCCAAGATGGTGGCAGTCTAGGTGAACAAGATCGACCGAACAACAAATTTTATTGTTTTAACATCACAAATCAGGATCGGTGAGTCAAATCATTGGAACATAGTGCCATTTAATCTATTCTGATCGTTAAAATCGTTTGCTTTTAACTGAAACTGCGTTTGTTGTTGTGTTCTTCTGTGTTACGCAAGAGACTTGATACCGAAAAAGAAAAGGCATGTGCGTAACGGCTTCGACCTACTTACATTTTTGGTAGCCTACGGCTAAAAACGTGTGCCTATGTCCTCTTATGTCGACAGTTTTGAAGAAGGAACATGTATTGTAAACAAGAACAGACTACTGCTGAATTGAAAGTCTGAAATATGTAGTATATATTTGCTGAAAGTTGAAATTTTTGTGTTGTGATGTCGCAACGTCAAGGGCAAGGGCGTCTAGCGTCAGAAAGAGGTGGGGTGGGGGGTTCAAAATACTAGTACTGTTTTAGCCATTGTTGTTGTTGTCTCTTTTAACCGCATCAGTTCCACGAGATTAACTACATGTGATGCAAAACTACCGAGGTCACGGGTAAATTTCTCATCACTCGGTTTCCAGTGATGAAGTCGTGTCGTCACTGGCTTACCAGTGGGGAATATTTATCGTCACTAGTTTTCCAGTGATGAGGAAACTTCAGCTGGTAAACCAGTGACGACAAATATTCAGTTAATTGATGAAAAAGGAATCATCGTTTCAGTTGAGGGGATTTGAAAGTTAGCACTTAAAGTCATACTAACGTCGCCTCTGCAAGTCCCCACACTTCCGGACCAAATATAACAGTAACACGGCTATGGCGACATGTGAATTAGGGTGTTTTTGTTGCATATCAAACTCAGCACCGGAACGTTCTAGTGCTATTAGAACGTGGTCACTGGAAGCCCAGTGCCAAAATAATTTCATCACTCGGTATCCAGTGCCGAAGAGTCAACGATCACTGGAAAACCCAGTGAGGAACCGGTGACCTCGCTGGTTCCGCACTCAGTGTCCAGTGACGAAATTGACGCTCATCACTGGGCCCCGAGTGACGAGCGTAGTTCATCACTGGAAACCAAATGACGAGTCAAGGTTCATCACTGGAATAAAGCAATTCATCACTGGGAAACCAGTGACAAACTTTCTTCGTCACTGGGCATCCAGTCATGACGCCATTTTAAATGTATGTTTGTCACTGGAAGCCCAGTGAGGAACCCGTGACCCGCGTAGCCTTGCACATGTGATATCCTTTTTTTAGAAATAGAAGGGTATCAAGTTGATGAACGATACTTTCGAATTTCAATTTATTTTCCATTTGTATCTATTCAAAGTATTTGCAGTTTGAAACCACCATCCGTCAACTTGATATTCCTAATAAAATGTTTCTTCGAAATAACAACTGAGTTACCTGTGAGCTTTGTTTGTTTGTTTATTTATTTACCGATATGTTTATTCTGCAGGTTTCTCCATCCTTGCGTCCTGGCCTTGCCATGTCTGGAAATCTGATTTGGTCCATATCCACAGTACCCAAACCCATGCATTCACTCGGAAATTTGTTTGTTTGTTTGTTTATATATGTTTGTTTATTCCGCAGGTTTCTCCATCCTTGCGTCCTGGCCCTGCCATGTCTGGGAGTCTGATACGATCAATATCCACAGTAGCCAAACCCATGCATTCACTCGGAGCTTTGTTTGTTTACTAGTTTTTGTTTATTTATTTGTTTATTCCGCAGGTTTCTCCATCCTTGCGTCCTGGCCCTGCCATGTCTGGAAGTCTGATACGATCAATATCCACAGTAGCCACACCCATGCATTCACTCGGAGCCGAGAAGAAGAAGAAAACCTCCGACAAAGATCCCGGCTCCCCCCTCAAACACTTTGTCACTGCCAAGAAGAGAATAAATGGGATATTTGAGCAGATTACGGGATACATCGACGAGAGCTCCGATTTTCTGAAAGGTAAGATTTTAATACTGTCCATTCTCTGCCATGTTTGTTTAGGCAATGTACTAGTAACAGTTTTGGGTGATGATTTCTTTAGAGACTAAATTAAGGTTTATTACAATGATATTACCAGTACAGTGTCCTAATGCTACAATACTATAGTAAGGTTGCTCATGACTAGGATAACTATAGGACTTCTCTTTGTTGGCAAACCTGTCCTGTTTCCATTTCATTTGTAAACATTTGTAAACCTAATCGATATGAGTTACAGACATGATATCAGAAATGATATCGGTCAGTCACACGTTTCAGTGTCCATCTGTCACCTTCCTCACGGCAGTACTGACTTGTTTTCCTTCACACTGTAGCTAGGTGGTACTGCTGCATACTGTGTGAAAGAAATGTTTACAATACAGAGAGCTTTGTTGACTTAACATCCTGATGAAACTATTCATGGTAGGGGTGTATACTGGTACATCATACCAGAATGGAAATTGTTTTGAGTATCACCCATTCACAACTTTTCACAGACAATCAGGTTCAGGTACGGACCTGCACCCAATCCTCTGGACCTGAACCAGACATGTACACATTCTGTACCAGTACCAGTACCCACCCCTAATTCACAGATACCATTGTCTTCTCCCTTCTCTCCACACGTGTATCCCTGTTGTTATAGTAGCTCTAACATTTCTCTCTCCTCTCCCTTCTCACCCCTCGCAGTCGCTGAGAACTTCCGTAAGTACCGGCCATGACTCTCTCTGATTCAAGCTTTTCTGACTTTACAGCTTTCCATTTGTTGCCCTGCTACACATACAACACCACTGCTTTAGGCTGTTACTGTTCAGCTTTTGTGAAATGCAGTACACATTTCCACAACATCACACTTATACACATATTTCCATCAGTTCCAATATTAGTAATGTGTTCTTCATGATAATTATGTCTATTTCATCAATTTTTTATCAGGGTCCATTGTCCAGTTTGAAGTCCCACTTGCAAAAAAAATTAATAAGGAGAAAACTCAACTTACAGTTTCAAGCATCACTTGTGCAGTGTATGCTGAATCATATATATGCCATATCAAAGAAATACACGTAAAAAAATTTACATGCCACTAGCAACTGATCAGAGTGACAACAAAAACAGTAACAATATTTTGTATTAGATCACCAAGTTCACACCAACCATTGGCCGCTAAGACTTTGTTTCAAGAAAGGGTGTGTTCATCCTTTGGTTTCAAATTTCACCAGAATTCAATATGCACTTTTTGATTGTTTAAACACCATCAAGTAAATAAGCAGTATTCAAAACACAAATCAGGCACATCCTCCTATGCAGAGACATCCAACAGCGCCAGCAAACCGCCTCTTGTCTGTACTCTGCTATCTCAACTGTCACCATCAGTTCCTGTGGGCGTGGCCACAAACTAGCTGTCAGAAAATCAGAGAATAGTCTTTTTAGTTTTCTAAAGGGATATCGCATATTCAAGAGTAAGCTCATTAATATTTATAAGCAGGGCAGTTAGAAACTGAAGGTGATGGTTGAGATAGCAGAGTACAGACTAGAGGCGGTTTGCTGGTGCTGTTGGATGTCTCTGCATAGGAGAATGATCAGGCATGGTTAGAATCAAACTTGCTAAGCTTGCTTTTTAACAAGTCAAAATCTAGTTATAAGATATGAGAATGTGTGTTCTCAATCCTTGTTTTAAATTTTCCCCAGAATCAAATGCGAAGTGCGATGGCTTGGAGATCGTTAACGAGAACCACGTTAATCAGGTGGAGCAGTACAAGGCCAAGGTCGCCGGGATCGCGCAGGTCATCTCACGGGACAAGATGAAGGTCGCATTCTTTGGCAGGTCGGTGACAAAATGGCACAAAAAGCAGATCATTGATATTAGATATTCTGGGTTGAAACTATGGAGTATTTTTGGTGAAAGATGAGTTTCTGTTTCTTCTGACTTTAACCCCATGGGGAACAACAGACGTTAAACCGAGAGAGAGAGAGGGAGAGGGAGGGAGAGATGTATATATGAGTGGTATCCTTTTATGGCAAGGCGATGATACTAGTATTTCTTTGGATGAACTATTTTGCTTCCTGTTGCCACAGAACGAGTAACGGGAAGAGTACGGTCGTGAACGCCATGTTACGGGATAAGATCCTACCCAGCGGGATCGGACACACCACCAACTGTTTTATCAACGTGGAGGGCAGCGACGGGTACGAGGCTTACCTGCTCACACCGGACTCTGACGACAGGAAAACTGTACAGGTGAGACTTGTTTGTTTGTTTGTTTGTTTATTCCATGTAAGGAGCGATGGGTACGAGGCTTACCTGCTCACAGCGGACTCTGACGACAGGAAAACTGTACAGGTGAGACTTGTTTGTTTGTTTGTTTATTCCATGTAAGGAGCGATGGGTACGAGGCGTACCTGCTCACACCTGACTCTGACGACAGGAAAACTGTACAGGTGAGACTTGTTTGTTTGTTTGTTTATTCCATGTAAGGAGCGATGGGTACGAGGCGTACCTGCTCACACCTGACTCCGACGACAGGAAAACTGTACAGGTGAGACTTGTTTGTTTGTTTGTTTGTTTGTTTAGCGGACACACCACCAACTGTTTCATCAACGTGGAGGGCAGCGATGGGTACGAGGCGTACCTGCTCACACCTGACTCTGACGACAGGAAAACTGTACAGGTGAGACTGTTTGTTTGTTTGTTTGTTTGTTTATTTAGCGGACACACCACCAACTGTTTTATCAACGTGGAGGGGAGCGACGGGTACGAGGCGTACCTGCTCACACCGGACTCTGACGACAGGAAAACTGTGCAGGTGAGACTTGTTTGTTTGTTTGTTTGTTTGTTTGTTTGTTTATTCCATGTAAGGAGCGACGGGTACGAGGCTTACCTGCTCACACCGGACTCTGACGACAGGAAAACTGTACAGGTGAGACTTGTTTGTTGTTTGTTTGTTTGTTTATTCCATGTAAGCAGCAACGGGTACAAGGCTTACCTGCTCACACCTGACTCTGACGACAGGAAAACTGTACAGGTGAGACTTGTTTGTTGTTTGTTTGTTTGTTTATTCCATGTAAGCAGCAACGGGTACGAGGCTAACCTGCTCACACCTGACTCTGACGACAGGAAAACGGTACAGGTGAGACTTGTTTGTTTGTTTGTTTATTCCATGTAAGCAGCAAAGGGTACGAGGCTTACCTGCTCATACCTGACTCTGACGACAGGAAAACTGTACAGATGAGAGTTAAAATCTCTGTGTGCTGCTAGCCTTAAGGAACGCAAAGTTTGCCACCTGAAAAGCAGGTTAGGAAGGTGTGCAGTATGCACTTCATATGTTATATATTGTGCAAGAAATGCAGTTGTGAAAATGAATGGGAAAAACCTCTGGGACTCTTCTCAAGCTGCTGGTAATTATAGTTGTACATGAATTAGTGCAATACTCAATTAGTGCAATATACTAGTTTTGCCATCTTCTTGCCTAATATGTTTTAATAGTTTCTGTGTTTTAGCAGTCCGATGCACAGGATTTTTATCATGTCTTCCCTTGCGCCCTCTGGATGCCCTAATTCCAGAATAAGGGTTGACCTAGGTATTTCACTGTCATTCATCTTCTCCTTGTATGTCTGGCCAAGACTCAATAAAGATGATTCTGAACCCTCTGTTAAATATGTATCTTTGTGAGAGAAGATTCCAATTGTAGCTGCTCTAAGCTGATGAAAGAATGACAGTTGTCCAAACCCTGACTGTAAAGTTCTGGTGTTTAAACTTGTTTCTGTATCCCTGTGCAGTCTGTCGGCCAGCTGGCCCATGCGCTGTGTGGAGAGCGTCTTGAGGACAGCAGTATCCTGGTGAAGGTGTTCTGGCCTAAGGGCAGGTGTGCGCTGCTGAGGGACGACGTGGTGCTGTTAGACAGGTGAGTCCAGGTGTTGTTAGACAGGTGAGTTCAGGTGAAGGTGTTCTGGCCGAAGGGCAGGTGTGCACTGCTGAGGGACGATGTGGTGCTGTTAGACAGGTGAGTCCAGGTGTTGTTAGACAGGTGAGTCCAGGTGTTGTTAGACAGGTGAGTTCAGGTGAAGGTGTTCTGGCCGAAGGGCAGGTGTGCACTGCTGAGGGACGACGTGGTGTTGTTAGACAGGTGAGTCCAGGTGTTGTTAGACAGGTGAGTTCAGGTGAAGGTGTTCTGGCCCAAGGGCAGGTGTGCGCTGCTGAGGGACGATGTGGTGCTGTTAGACAGGTGAGTCCAGGTGTTGTTAGACAGGTGAGTTCAGGTGTTGTTTGACAGGTGAGTTCAGGTGAAGGTGTTCTGGCCGAAGGGCAGGTGTGCACTGCTGAGGGACGACGTGGTGTTGACTTAGACAGGTGAGTTCAGGTGAAGGTGTTCTGACCGAAGGGCAGGTGTGCACTGCTGAGGGACGACGTGGTGTTGTTAGACAGGTAAGTCCAGGTGTTGTTAGACAGGTGATTCCAGGTGTTGTTAGACAGGTGAGTCCAGGTGTTGTTAGACAGGTGAGACACTAGGGAGACAGCCAGGTGTGTTAAGGAAGAATCTGACTGGACTGTGCTACCTTGGAGGCATTCTAAATAGAATTTGTGCTACCATGCATGTGCAATCTTGTGGATTTAGTAGAGAAGTAATGTTTTGTGATATACAGATGAAGTACTACCCCTTCTTCCTTGATCAAAAGTTCAGGGTTCAAAGGCCATCCTATTTGTTGGAGTTTGGAACCTCAAAATCCATGCTCACAGTAGAGGTAAGTGACCTTCAAGGAACTGTAGTAGGGTTTTTATCTGTTATTTGAAGAAAACAGCATTCTACATATAAGACAAAGGTGCCACAAGCTTACGTGTACTTGTGTGTTTTATGAAGATCTGACTGTAAAATTGCAATTTAATGGTATTTTTTGTCCTGCAGCCCTGGTATCGACGTGACCCCTGACCTGGACAGCTGGATTGACGAACACTGTCTGGACGCCGACGTCTTCGTGTTGGTGGCAAACTCCGAGTCCACGCTCATGAGAACGGCAAGTCTGATTTGATTTTTCATTATCGAGATTTACCACTACCATAGACAGAATGTAGGTAGGTGTCTGTCCATCTTGAAAGATAGTGGTAGCACTCAGGATTAGGGTTGTTTATAGCACCTTCTGTAATAACAATTTTCTTCAAACGATGACTGTCATTTGTAAGGGTACAGTACATACCTCCCAAATTTTCGATGTCTACCAGTACATCATCGTCAGGGAAATGACCTAGTCTCAGTTCTCGCGAGAGAACACGAGACTAGATCGGGCTTGCGTGGATCATCCGCCCCCTCCCCTCGCCTGCTTGCGGAGGAGAGGTAGGCTAAGCACTTGGGCAGCTCCCAACCCTCAGTCCGGTTCAACAGAGAACTGAGACTAGGTCATTCCCCTGACGATTATGTACTGGTAGACATCGAAAATTTGGGAGGTACGTACTGTACCCTTACAAATAATAGTCATTGTTTGAAGACAATTGTTATAACTGTATGCATACGTGACTGATGAACCTCTTCAACGAGCATCTTCTGTAGCTTTGTAGGCCAATCCTTGCAATGTAGTCGCAGCACAATTTGGGCACACAAAGCCAGAGTTCTGAAGTTGTTGTCTCTCACATAACCAGAATGACCTGAAAGAATAATGTTAAGTTCAGGGGTATATATTTGGCATTCTTCATGAATAAATTTAAAGGTAAATTTTGTTGCTCTGTGTCTACAGGAGAAGAACTTTTTCCACACGGTGAGCGAGCGTCTATCCAAACCCAACATCTTCATCCTTAACAACCGCTGGGACGCTTCGGCCAGCGAACCTGAGTTCATGGAGGCTGTGAGTACTCAGAAATATACTAATGAACATATTCAGTCTAGTACTGTTACATCATCTTAGCACGCATGTCCTCATGTCACGGTGTAAGTGGTAATGCAACCTTGTTGTTCAGCCATGTGCATCGAATTCTAGGGTAAGCTCCATGTTTATACTTACAGGATTAGATAATTTTATCATTTTGGATCATGACATGAAGCCGGCAGCCCTGTGTATGAGAGACAGCTTCAGGCATAAGCCTCAAATGTCAAACATCTGCATGGAAGAGAACTCAAGATACAGAATATCCTTCTTGAAATAGTTGAACTGTAATTTCCAATACAAAAATAAGACTCTCCAAAATCTGACTGCAGAGGTCTTTAATTTGTCAAGGAATCAGTCGAAACCTTGGGTGAGTCCAATTTTTGTGTTGGAAATTACAGTTCAACTATTTCAAGAATGACTTCTACCAACACAGATGAACTTTCAAGTTAAGATACAGGAATGTTGAAAAACAAACAAATAGCTTCGTCTACATGTACGTATTATACAGTACCATTGATAAAAATCTTGGGGAATCCCCAAGTCAAAAGTATACTGGCTTTCAGATAAATTGACAACTTGAAGGTAAAAAAAAACAGCACGCCTATTGCGATGTGTGAGGAGTCGGTGTGAGCTACAGGTGTGTTGGTGTGTCTGATGTTTACGTCTGTGTCCTTTACAGGTAAAAAAGCAGCACCTGGAGCGATGTGTAAGTTTCCTGGTGGAGGAGCTGGGAGTTGTAGACAGACTCCAGGCTGAGGACAGGGTGTTCTTTGTGTCGGCCAAGGAGGCACTGCAGTCTCGCCTGCAGAAACAACAGGGCATGCCGGAGGAAGGTCAGTAGGTCAAGGTCAATAGCTCAAGGTCACATGGCACAAAGGTCAATAGGTCAAGATCACATGGCACAAAGGTCAAGGTCATAATTCAGGGACAAATGTCAAGAAAATTGAGAGCCATAAGAAATGGTGGTCAGAAATAAAAGGGCATGCCGGAAGAAGGAAAATTAGAGTATTAGATTCTGAATCAGTTAGACTGTTGAAGTAACAAGACATTGACACATGTATGTAGTATATCTGATCTGGGCCTCTTCTATTTAGTTCTTTAGTTTGTGTCAGTAAATAAGACGTTTTTGTGTTTGTCTAGGTGGAGCCCTGGCAGAAGGCTTCCAAGCAAGACTGTTTGAGTTTGAAAACTTTGAAAGAAAATTTGAGGTGAGTCTGATCTAAGAATTGTGTGACAATCATGATCGTGCAAAAGAATCATGCACAACCAATTGAAAAGAAATAATCGTCTGACAAGCTAAAACATGACTACCACGCTTGTCTTCTATTCGACATGTATAAATGAATAAGAAGTCGTATATGTATGTTCGACATGGATACAGATGCATCCCAGAACATTAACAAGCAACACCGTGACAGTAAAGACGTAGAGTGCTCAGTAGAGATGATATCTGAGTTACCATGGTTACTGTTGCCTAGGAAACCATCTCGCACTCGGCGGTGATGACCAAGTTTGACCAGCATGCCAAGCGAGGCAAGACGATCTCCAGCGCTCTCAAGGAGGTGATGGAAGATGTCTTCGGCAGGTCATCTCAGCAGAGGTCAGGGTCTCCTTACTGTAGTAATGTACTTACAGATACAGGATTTGGGCCCCAAAATTCAAAGTATTCTCAAGAACAAAACCTTCATGTGAATTACCTGACCTGTATAACTCCATTTATGAATATTTACATCATTATTTTCGTAGTGTTTGTTAACTGTGAACTATTTAAAAAAGATGCACAAGGTTTATCGAGTGAAAAACATCACCTCAAACTAGACCCTTTAAAACTTGTAAACAACAACATCACAGGATTTCCTATATTATAATATTACCTGATAAAATTATTTTGGGAACAACATCACAGTTTAAACATGCTCATCTTGTGCAATGGTGTTGCAGGTTCCTGTTTTCTTGTAAACCACACATTGTCACACATACATGTGAAAATGTTTTTTTTTGTGTAGAGCCATCTGTATCGAGCAGTGCAAGGAGCAGAGCGACCGTCTGGAGGTGACAGAAAAACAGCTGGACCTGATGACCCAGGAGTGCAAGGACAGGATCAGGGACATGACGGAGGATGTGGAGAAACAGGTGGGTTAAAGATCAGAGGTTAAGGGTCAGGGGTAAAGGGTCAGGGGTTACAGAGTGACCATCTGGAAGTGACAGAGAAACAGCTGGACCTGATGACCCAGGAGTGCAGGGACATGACAGAGGATGTACAGAAACAGTTGTGTTAAAGATCAGGGGTGAAGGGTCAGGGTTTAAGGGTTACTGTAAGGTCAGGATCAGGCGTAACGCTCTTGCTTCGTGTTCCAGGTCTCCAGCGCGATGCGGGAGGAAATCCGCCGGCTGTCGGTGCTGATGGACGAGTTCAACACCCCGTTCCACCCCAACCCCATGGTGCTGAAGGTGTACAAGAAGGAGCTGCACACGCACCTGGAGCAGGGGCTGGGGAGGAACCTGGCCACCAGGTGTATGCCTAACCTCAGCCAGACACTGGAGCTGGTACAGACAGAAATGACAGGTGAGTGGGTCACTTACACACCTGTGTCACACCTGGAGCAGGGACTGGGGAGGAACCTGGCCACCAGGTGTATGCCCAACCTCAGCCAGACACTAGAGCTGGTACAGACAGAAATGACAGGTGAGTGGGTCTTACACACCTGTATCACACCTGTATCACACCTGTGTCACACCTGTATCACACCTGTATCACACCTGTGTCACACCTTTGTCACACCTGTATCACACCTGTATCACACCTGTGTCACCAGGTGTATGCCCAACCTCAGTCAGACACTGGAGCTGGTACAGACAGAAATGACAGGTGAGTGGGTCTTACACACCTGTGTCGCACCTGGAGCAGGGGCTCGGCAGGAACCTGGCCACTAGGTGTATGCCCAACCTCAGCCAGACACTGGAGCTGGTACAGACAGAAATGACAGGTGAGTCACAGTGTCTTACACACCTGTATCACACCTGTGTCACACCTGTCTCAAACCTGTGTCACACCTGTGTCACACCTGGAGCAGGGGCTGGGGAGAAACCTGGCCACAAGATGTATGCCCAACCTCAGTCAGACACTGGAGCTGGTACAGACAGAAATGACAGGTGAGTGGGTCTTACACACCTGTGTCACACCTGGAGCAGGGGCTGGGGAGAAACCTGGCCACCAGGTGTATGCCCAACCTCAGCCAGACGTTAGAGCTGGTACAGACAGAAATGACAGGTGAGTGGGTCACATACACACCTGTGTCACACACACACATGCATTCACACACACATTTACACACACATACACAGATTCACACATGAACACACACACTGCACTTACATTCACACACGCACACACATATGCACAGACTTTTACATACACTTGTACACACTCGGACACACGGACATTCACACACTTCCCTCTTTTGTTGAGAAGTAATATATTTGATATGACCTATAATTCTGTTCCCTCAGAGCGTATGGAAGCGTTGCTCCCCCCCGAGGTGAGACAACAGTGCATGGAGCAGTCCGGAGCGGTGCTGGTGCGCAGGGAGCCGTTCGAGGCCAACTTCCACCTGGATATCCACAACCTGTGCGCAGACTTCCAGGTCTGGATGGATACTGATTTATCACTTACTCACTTCTACTTGCTACTTCAGATGCATGCCCGTAGCCAGGATTTTGGTTGGGGGGGTTCTTTTTAGTACTTGGGGGACCATCGAGCGCCGCAGGCGCGAGCTGCCTAGGGGGGTCCGGGGGCATGCTCCCCCGGAAAAAATGGAAATCTTGACCCTCTGAAACGCTATTTCCTGCATTTTGACTGGTAAAATTTGCTGGAAGACTAAGCTAAGTTTAACGGAATTTCTATTAAAGATACGCAAGTCTTTACGGGCGACTCCCCCAACATATTTTCACCATGTCCGACACCGAAGATGCGAGGCGTTGCAATGGAGGTCTGGGAAATTTTGAAACCTGGACCCTCTGAAACGCTATTTCCTGCAATTTCTGGGGCAAATTTTGCTGATACACTCGTTTGGATTGAATGAAATTTCTATCAGTGAAAAATGCAAATCAGTCCGCCCTAAAAAAGAAATCTTGGACTTTAAAAAGTGGACCCTTGAGCGTGAAAAAGCGGACCCTTCTGGCGTGTGAGGGGGTTCTTCCGAACCCCCCGAACCCCCCCTGGCTACGGGCATGAGATGATAT
>NC_049992.1:3060942-3063921 GCF_000003815.2 Branchiostoma floridae | reverse complement strand
AACACTACTATTCGACTTGTGGCACAAGACACGTTAATAAAGGTTCATTCATTCATTCATCCATCCATCCATCCATCCATTCATTTATTCATTCACTCATCCATCCATCCATCCATCCATCCATTCATTCATTCACTCATTCGTCCATCCATTCATTAATTCACTCATTTCCTCATTCAAACAGTCACTCATTCATCCATCTATTTATTCATTCACACATTCATTCATTCCCTCTCTCCAGGAGAACATTGAGTTCCAGTTCTCGCTGGGCTGGCAGGCGCTTGTCCGGAGGTTCCTCGGGCCCAAGACGGCCAAACGGGCGCTCATGGGATACGATGACACGGTGTGTAGAAGGTTGTTTTTACGGTTGAAACTAGGGGTGGGTACCGGTACACCGAGCGGGCAAGTAAGATTTTTCAATGAGTGAGATTTTGATATACATGTACTTGTTACTTTTCACAGTCATGGCATCAACCATTGGTCAACACAGAAAAGTAGAGCCAAAAGAATTCCACTACTGGAAGCGCAAAAATACATAGAGAAATGTTACTTAAATTTCATGCAGGTGAAAAGTTGGTTCAGGCAATTATATTTTTCTTATATTTGCAAGAAAGGACAAGTGAATTTTTGAAAACTTGTTAAACCCTGTGCATTGTGCATGATGACCCCATGCTGACCCTCCTGTTGTGTGACACAGGTGCCGCGACCTTTGCCCCCTGCGGAGGTCGGAGAGGTCGTACTGGCCCCCCACGTGCAGGACCTGATGGCTCAGGACGCGGAGATCATGGCCAGGTTCATCACCAACCTGGCCTCCATCTACTCACGATCGTCTGTGGGGGTCCTCGTCATCACAGGGGTGGTGAGTCTTGTTTTGAAATGGCAGTTAGTATCACTACTAATAGTAGCAGTAGATTATACTGCTGCGTGGGCCCCTGACACAGGTAGGCAGCAGTCGGCTAGTCTTCACACCACGCTTCCATGCGGCTCTGTCCAGTGGGTCTACTCGTTAGACCGCACATGTAGGCCTAGGAAAAAATGTTGACTGTGTTTCTGGAGCACAGAGATCATGGCCAGGTTTGTAGGTTCTTCTGATTCAGTTTTAAAGTGTTGCTTCTAGAGGCAACATGTCTCCAAGTTGCAGCGACCAGGTTTTCCATGAGAGACCCAAGTCTCTCTGGTCGCTTTGTAGTTGAAGTCATGGTCGCAGAGGTCATGGCCAAGTTCATCACCAACCTGGCCTCCTTCTACTCACGATCGTCTGTAAGGGTTCTGGTTATCACTGGGGTGGTGAGTCTTGTTTTTAATTAGGCTACTGTAAGTAAATTTTATGATTGACATCCTCTACAGACTCCAACTCTAATGTGAGAGTGCAAAAATAAAAACATGGGCAAAGAAAACTAAAAGACATTTTATAGATAGAGACCATAAACATTGTAGCAAAGGTTGAAGTGACAAAACATGGCAGTATCACACCCAACAAGTCAAGAAGTACAGAGAGTGATACTAGTGGCAGCCTAATAATCACTACTGTACAACTGTTCTCAAGGCTACCACACGACATACCATCCCATTTTTGGTATTTTGTCATAATGTTGCTAGGGTCGCGAGTGGTCATTTTGGGCAGGTTAGACTATACTGTCTATTTTCTTAACTTGAGATGATGTTTGTGGCCTTTCTTTCCCCAGATCTGGAAGGCGGTTGGGTGGCGGCTGATCGCGGTGACCGGAGGTTTGTACGCGCTGCTCTACCTGTACGAGCGTCTCACCTGGACCAACAAGGCCAAGGAGCGAACCTTCAAGAAACAGTTTGTGGACTACGCCTCCGACAAGCTGCAGCTGGTCGTCAGTTTTACCAGTCAGAACATCAGCCACCAAGTGCAACAGTGAGTCAGAAGATACATTGTATGTATTAGACCTTACACTATTACAGAAGACTTTTATTGTACATTTTTGCCCAACTGAGCATACTACAGGCCACAACAAAGACAAAACATACATACATGTAAAAGATCTAGCTTTGTCATGATGTGTTGCAGTGTAATGTATGTGGAAGATGGGAGGGGGGGAACGTTGAAGAAAGTTCTAGTCCTTTCTGCTCCACAGGGAGCTTTCTGATAACTTTGCCCAGTTGTGTTGCAGTGCAATGCATTTGGATGTGGGAGGGGGGCATTTATGCAAGTGTTTGTCCTTGATTGTTCTAATGACCTTTTTGCCCCACTGGGAGGTGTCAGATAACTTTGCCTGGCTGTGTTTCAGTGTAATGTACATATGGATGATGGGAGGGGGTTGTCCTTGAAGGTGTATGTCCTTGAAAGTTCTAATGCCCTTTCCACCCACAGGGAGCTGTCTGATAACTTTACCTGGCAGTGGCAGTGGTGCAGTGTGTGTAATATACATGTAGAAGATGGGAGGGGGGTTCTTAGGAGCTACATGCCCTTGAAAGTTCTACTGCCCTTGTGACCTTGAAGCAAGATCTAATGCCCCTTCCACCCCACTAGGATCTTTCTGATAACTTTGCCTGGTAGTGATGCAGTGTAGAAGATGGGAGGGGTATGTCCTTGTACGTCCTTGAAAGTTCTAATGCCCTTTCCGTCCCACAGGGAGCTGTCCGGTAACTTTGCCCGGCTGTGTCGCCAGGTGGACGTCGCTAAGGAGGAACTCCAGCGGGAAATCAGCCAGCTCAACACGGAGATCGACCAGCTGGAGGAGGTGCAGCAGCGCGCCAAGCTGCTCAGGTCGGTACTACAGCTGGTGGAAGTCCTTTTCTATTCCATCCTAAGGCCATGTTGATTTGATTATGTGGATGACGTCTGCGCATATCAATTTTTGTCTGTTTCCAAAAAAAGAAAACTTTTTGACCATGTTACAAATTGTACAAAGCAGCTGCAAAATGAGCAAATATGATATCTGTTAATTGCAAAAAGATATTGGGAAATTGATGCTATAATAAAGGGTTAATGCCCCGGCCCGAGGTGTATAT
>NC_049992.1:3014473-3060797 GCF_000003815.2 Branchiostoma floridae | reverse complement strand
CTGAATCTACGTGTTACGGCGTCATAACCAACGTGGAACGGGGCCTTCTGATTGGTCCGCGGCGCCTGGCTATATGATAATTGTCTTTTAATACTAAAGTCAACTTCAAAGTTAAAGAATAAGATGTGAAAGGACAAAGAAAAGTTAATTGTTCTGTATACCATATCCTGTATATACATATATAAACACATATATATATTCTGTATACCATATCCTTAAGTCATTTGTTCAACCTTCCTAGCCACTGGCAATTGCATAATGAAGGCAACTTTTCTTGTGAAATTTTTTTTTGCATGCTAGCATCAAATTTGGGGCCCCAGAATATGTCATCCATATAATCATATCAACATGGCTTGATATCTTCGTGGTAAGAAAAAAAAAACTAAGATTTTGATGTACATGAAAGAAATCATTTTTACATTGTCTTTTTTTTTTTTTACAGGAACAAGGCAGGATGGCTGGACAGTGAGCTGAACTCTTTTGTACAACAATATCTCCATGGAGGCAACATGAGTGGGTAGAGCAACAGTAGCCCTACCGAGCTTTCGTCAATTGAAACTTGGGGGTGGGCTGCATGCACACAAGTAAAGTCTAACCTGTAACAGTCTAAGGGGAAGGAAATGCCTAGCTTTATCATGACCCTTTCATAGGGTTCTTTCGGACACCGATTCAGCTTGTTTTGAGCCGTTCAATGAATTGAAGTCAGCTTTTCAAGCTATAGTGTGATTTCTTTGATGAACTGTTATTGCAGAAAGACTGTATCAACCATAGAAGTGTCTAACTCGTAGCATCTCATGTACATGTAAATATGAATGTAACTTACTAGTTCCAAGGACAGTTACTATCTAGCAGTCTTTTCTCGGCCTGATCAGTGAAAAAGATGAATTTGCCGAAAAATTTGCTTGAAAAATTACTTATAGCCAACTGATTGTTGGTTTGAACCTTTGTTTTTTCATGACAAGCTCAAAACTGCCTGCATGCTACTTTTCATTGAAGTCATGGGGGAAGATTTAATGGTAGGTCAAAATATAACAAACATGCAGATTTTATGAATCTGTCAACATGAAGTATATAATTGTGTAGGAATGGGCGGTAGTACTACATCAACAGTGTTACCTAAGATCAGTTACATGTAACTTGCTCATCATTGGTCATCCAGCATTTGTATTTTGAGAACTTGAGTCGATTTTGTTTAGTCCAGAAAAGATTCTGGTAGAGACCAGCAAGAAGCTACCATAAACATTGTTGCAAGGACTGACAGGCTTTAGGATCGCAGTCATGTACGTTTCTCATGACATAAAAAATATTATTTCGCACAGACATAGTTAAACAAGTGTATTTGTGAGCCCTGTGCTCTCCTGCTCCAGGCAGTGTTCTGTACATGTGATTTGGAGATGTTGTAAAAGTACAATGAATTTGGCCTTTCTGGTGCTGCTGACCATGTGTGTGTGTTGGTTGTTATTATTTGTCATGGAGTCATGTAGTTATATTTAGACTTGTTACTTTGTACTTTGTTTGCGGATGCTTTTAACATTTAGACATTTGGAGTCATCAACAGCAAGGCCCTCACATACTCCATGTAACTGCTGAAATCCATTTTTCTTTTCCTCTCAGAATTTCTAGTTACTGTAAATGCAGAAACTTTCGCGGTGGTTTAATGTTCATGTTTTTTTGCGCTGGCCATTTCACCGTGAACTTGAAACCACCGCAAACATTTTTCCATGGCAGTAAGAGACTACAGTGCATGGTGCTACAGCGAACTTAAAACCACCGCGAAAAGTATTTTTCCTGCTACAGCGAAATTAAATCCCCGCGAACTTAAATGTATTTACAGTATATTTTAAGAGTCTGGGTAAAAGTGTGTGTTTGGCTGTCCCTAGAAGAAGAGTAAGTTCATACTATACCTTCTAGCATTTCCAATCATGTTAAGGGTATTTTTTAACGATTTTGCTCAGTGCAAGGCCATTGACCACTTCTAGGCACCGAACTATGCTCACTGTGGTAGCATCTCTTCTCCCTAAGTCAGAAACATCGAGCTTCAGCAAGTTCGACTAACTGACTCAATAGTCGAAGCAGGGGTTACGAGAAATTCCCTACCCCATTTAGGCGGAATGGTTTGATCTGCTCACACCGTAAGGACCCCTACTCTTTTCGATAAGTGTGTGTATTCACTGCAAGTCAAGTACAAAATGTATGACACACACACACACACATACATTGTACATGCACACATACACAGGTACACACACACACATAGGTTCTGACATGCTCATTTAATCAGACAAGTATCTATGAGTCTGTCTTGTATTTGTCCTACAGCTTTTTGTTTTCAAAGAAATTCCTATGAAACGGCAGCAATATCAAGTAATTTCTGTAATAGCCTGGTCACACCAAGTATGCTACTGCAATTGAAAAGTTGGTTTTCTGGTTGAGACACACTAGATTGCCATCTATTGGCTTTAATGAAAAGGTGCACACAAATGTAGTCTTACAAAGAATTTAAAAAAAATCTATTCCTGTTAGTAGGTTTGATGATAAATGTGCAGATTGCAGGGAGTAATGTATTTTTGGACAAAGAAAATATTAAAGAACAATAAATTGGTCACACGCATTGCATTTGATTATGATGAAGGAAACCTTCTTTAATGAATGCCTTGAAATACAGAGCAGTAACTGTACTTTATAGTACAGCTCTGGAACACTAACTTGTTTGGTTTCTACGTTTCTTAATTATGCTTGGTTAATGATAACAACAAAATTAAAAGTCAAGTTTGGCCACAACAAGTAAATTTTATGGTTGACATCAGCACACTCGTTAGTTTTTGCCTAATTTTGAAAAAAAGGGACAATTTTTGCCCCTCTGGATGGTGAACATTGTTCGTGTAATAGAGGTGACACTAGTGAGGAATATGTAGCCATAATCGTACTGTAACAGTTGTAGAAGTGAAACTAGTTCAACAGTGAAAGTGGCACCAATGTGGTAGCCATTACTGTAGTTGTCAATTTGTGAGTGATGTCAGTCTATCACACTACACTTCTGGAATACAGAGGGTAAAAGACTTGTTGGTTGTGATACCATGTTTTGTCGCTTCTTGTAACAGCATTTATGGTGTCTATATTGAAAATGTAGATATATATCTTGTTCCTTTTGCAAGTTTGTTTTTTCTCCCTCGTTAAATTTAGAGCCTGCACAAGATGTCATCCATAAAATTTACTGTGGCCTTATGAGTAAATCATATAGTAGTACACGAATCCTTCTGATTATAATATGATTATAATAATGAAAACTCATATTGTCGTCAATGCTTGTAAGTTTGATTAGGCCAGCTACAATATAGCCATTTCCATACTTGGATCTCCACATAGATGTTTGTCCTATCTGTCAGTAACAATGTTCATCATTATAACTGCATCATCACCTGTCTTTTTATCAAATTTGGAAGTTCCTTCAAAACTTATTCTTACAGAGAAAAAGACAGGTGATGTTAAACATTTCTCTCCTTCCAAACTTATTCTTACAGAGAAAAAGACTGGTGATGTTAAACATTTCTCTCCTTCCAAACTTATTCTTACAGAGAAAAAGCCTGCTGGTGTTGTTAAACATTTCTCTCCTTCCAAACTTATTCTTACAGAGAAAAAGACTGGTGATGTTAAACAATTCTCTCCTTCCAAACTTATTCTTACTGAGAAAAAGACTGGTGATGTTAAACATTTCTCTCCTTCCAAACTTATTCTTACTGAGAAAAAGACTGTTGATGTTAAACATTTCTCTCCTTCCAAACTTATTCTTACAGAGAAAAAGACTGGTGATGTTAAACATTTCTCTCCTTCCAAACTTATTCTACAGAGAAAAAGACTGGTGATTTTAAACATTTCTCTCCTTCCAAACCTATTCTTACAGAGAAAAAGACTGGTGATGTTAAACATTTCTCTCCTTCCAAACTTATTCTTACTGAGAAAAAGACTGTTGATGTTAAACATTTCTCTCCTTCCAAACTTATTCTTACAGAGAAAAAGACTGATGACGTTAAACATTTCTCTCCTTCCAAACTCCTCATTCTACATTTGCTATATTGGTATCTAGGATAAAATAGATGTAATTCATATGTAATATAATGAGCAATTCAGATCTTTTACGACTGTTCCAAAGGGCATTGTGGAGTTTTCCTGTGGTCACGTGAATGTGATGCTCTATGATGTAAATCAAAGGAGTCAGTCAAATGTTGGAATAAACCTGACTTATTTCAGCAGATACTAGTACAGCTAGATATGAATGAACATCACATACAGTCATACACGCAAATGCCAATGCCTCTGCTCACACCACTTCTCTCTAAGTCGTGTCAAATCTGTGCCACACAAAGCAGGTGTTTCAACTTGGAACTCAATCGAAAGTCTGATGCACTAATTATTTGTGTTGGAACAATGTTATAGCTCTATACCATGTTAACAAGAGAAGCTTTATTGACACGAAAAAAAAGTACAGTGACTTTTGTATGGTCAAAATATAAACTACAAGAAAAATGGATACAGAATAAATCTTAAAACTCTACTAACTAAACAACATAGGATAATATAATAAGAAAACCTCCATACAACCAGGGCATGGGGTTAAATATGGGTGTCACTATCTTTTCTAATCCCAAAGCAATCTTTTATGTATTTTACCTATCTTAGCATCATGAGGGCAAATCTACTTCTGGTATCTGAGTATCTTGAAATCTATAGTATTTAGTCATAGGAATGTGAATAACATTGCGTATCATATCGTACATAGGGCACTAAATGACTTCATTTTCATTTTGCTTAGGATAAAATGGACAGAACCTTTGGTTTTGGTCGGGGGCTACATTGTGCATGGCATCTTTTTGAATTCTTTTTGATATTGGTTAACCACTCTTGTATTTGTATGTTGTAGCCAGAGGCGCAGTTGATCTGTTCTATATATAATATAATCTGTTCTATAAGACTGCAGTTTTATCCATATTTGTCCGAAATCATGGTAGTTAAGAGTGTCCTTCACACGTACTTGATTTATCCAGTCATGATCAGCAGTAACTACGGTATTATATGCATTATATGCATTTCCGAGCAGAGAGCCATCGGGTAAGTTTGCCGAATGGTGCCAGTATTTGATGAGTTGTGTTTTTGTAGCTATCATAATTGGAAAGGTACCCAATTCCGTACATACCCCTACCCCCCCCCCCCCATGCTGTCGTTAGATAATTTATGAACCCTAAGTAAGAATTTTTAAAATTTTTTAACACGTAAATCAATAATGTCGAATTCTGGTACATGTAAAGCGAGATGGATTATGGATGTTATCAATTTTCAGGCCATCTTTTTCTAGAATTAAACGCATATCTTAGTAACCTGTTTTTTATCAGACCTTTTTCAAAATTGATTACGTAAGTGCGAGTCGGACCAGAAAAAGCACTTTTTCAAATCGTTACCGGAATGCTATCGTCAATTTGAATTTTATGCAGAAGAATAGAGAATACATTTCTTGGAGAGGATTCAGAGCTCTATGTTTTCGGAAACGGAAAATTTCATAGTTTTCGAGGAGTGGTCAAAATATGTTAATTCGGATCCGTATACCAACTCAGATGAACTTTCATGTCATATGATTTCAGGACTAACTATCAACATCCAAAAGTAGGTGTTTGCTACCCCCCGAAGTGTCAATGGACAACTGGCATCCGTTTATATATACTGGGGCAGGAAAAACGATAGCATCGCTCAGTATGATCCTTGCAGTCGTTAACCTGGAAAGAAAAATTATATCAAGTTAATCGACAACCTCTGATTAATACCCATACTACCTAATGACTAGTCTGTGTAACACAAACTATGAAAAATTGCTGTTATTTGTAACCTGACCTTTCAAAATCTATGGATGATGTTAGTACCATATGCATGTACATGTAAAGCGAATGTAGTGGATACTTGCCTGAAAATACTTGGACTTCACACAGAGTCAGTGTGCGGGAGATCCCGGGCAGACGGATGCCCACATAGCGTCCCTGCATCCCCTGACATGTGACGGTAGTGGAGGTCTGGTGGACGCCAATCGTATGATCAGGATCAGGTCCACACAGGGGGTTATCGGTAATCTGGTCGGAGTCCCCGATGTGGATGTTGAAGAAGTTGAGTCGATCTGCACAGCAGTCCTGGCGGTTGGTGATGACCAAACTACATACATGGAAGACAAATAGGAGTGGGTACTTAAGCGGTACACTGGTACAAAACTTTTATCCTTGTTGGACCGGTCCGGAAAAACAGGACCTGAAAAAAATTTGGTGGACCGGATGCTGCACCGATTAGTAAATGAACAGATTACGTCTACGACACTACGTTGATATAGTCTCCGTTGCAGTCTTCGAACGGGCTGTTTTTTTAGGGGGGCAAAGACCAGCACCAGTACAGAGGACATTTGAAAACATTGATCACCTCACTTCCTTTTCAATGCATTCTGAGTAATATTAGTCACCCTCTTTAATCTGTAAAATTACATGCTGTTTTCCTGTACTTTTTCTATTTGAACCATTGCAACACATCATGTTCTGATTCAAATTGTCCAAACGTTAATGATTTTGTTTACAACTGCAATGTGCATCGAAAATACATGTACATGATTTTGTCCCTGCTAACACTTTCATTCATTTTCTGTTATGTTCAGGTTAAGCTATACATGGTAGGCTTGATTACATGACAAGCATTCATCTAATCCCATATTATTTCAATCTGTTAAACAGCAATTGGCATAACCTAAGCTAAAAACCTTCTGTTACACAACTTTCTTCAGGATACACAAACTTTTGGGCATGACCAATACATCTAAAAGTACATGTATATCAGACATGTTAATTTGTAAGTGTCTATAGATATGAGGTGATATGCATCATCCTGATAGTTATGTATTGTTGTTAGCATGGGCATTTTGTTAACCATGTATAAGTAAATAGTCTCTATCTTAGGCATTTTTAGCCATATAGAAGTCAGTCCGGGTCATGATGGGTGTCGCAAAAGGAACCGGGTCATGATCATGGACCACCGTTTGAAGTTTTCGAAAATGGACAGTCATGTTATCCATGTTATCTGTGTTTATTAAAGATCGTGCGTTTCTTCTGTGCGTAAAGTGGAAACTTTCATTGGCCATGGCGTTCTACGCCTACTCGCGCCTGACTTATGGTATCGCGACGGGAGGTATGGGGTAATCTCAAAAACCAGCGGGTCTTGGGCCGTCATATTCGGTCAGAGGATGGCCGAACATGTTAGCCAACGAATGCACTACAAAGTTTTGCATGTCGTTCCGAAATTTTCTTAAAACGGGCAACTTTTAAACTTTTTTGGCCAATTTTTTAGTGAAAAAGGGACCGTGCGGGCCGGAGCCGAGACCTTATGGAAACAATAGAATTACACAATTTCCTTATTAATCATGCAAACAATTCGTCATATGCATAAAATTAGAAATATCATGAACCTATTTGCTTAAACTATCTGCATGCCAAAAAGGATGGAAATTCGCCGTTCTTTTCTTCAGTTATCCTCTTTGGAATGTCTTGAGAAAAACAGCCCTGCAGTACCAAAATTACACACTAGGGGCTCAAATCTGCCCCACCGTGTCCCAACGTCAAATGCTGCCACCTAAATGTATGTACCATATCATGCCCAGGACAAGAGATACATTTTAGAAAATGCTGTGGCAGAATATTCTCATTAATTATGACCCCTATTTTGCATAATTGGTTTTCCATTTTGTACATTTTGGTCAAAGCTACCTATCACCAAAAGTCATGAAAATAAATGATCCATCTTGAGTTATCCACTCGGATTTTTTTACAGCTACCCGCTAGGGCTGCCAAACTTACGTCACTTTTTCCCGAGCGCAAGAGCTATCTAACACCCCAAAATCATGACCGTCGCTTGTTCATGGCAGCTTTTATATCATTAATACAATCGCTAGAAACAAATTATCGTTTCGAGTTTCAGGGAACACTGTGTTGTTTGTCCTAAACGTCAACATGCTCCTGGTTAAGTTCACATTTTCCTAGTCTACTGACTACAGTATATATGCTGTGCACCTACCTGTCAATCTTGTACGATTGCCCAAGATCCACCCACCAGGCGGGGTTTGTGTGTCCCTCTGTGTGTGTACAGGAACCATGGTCGAAGTTTGTATCGGTGTTCCCGTCTACGGCACGCCCTGCAACCGCCCCATCGTAGGTGCTTGTTTGGTACGCTGTCTTATTCAGGGCGACATTTACACCTGCCACAGGTAACAGGACTATCATGAGCAGTACCATATTAACATGGACGACTCAGGTCTTGTTTGGGATGGGGGTATCATAAATGTGACCCATCTGTGCGATTACAAAGTCGCACAGAATGTTTTAACACTTTCTGATAAAAAAAGTTTGGAAACATGATTTCGTTCTATCATATCTTATCACGTGTGTACTGTGGAACCTTTCTCCTTACCTTTCACTAAATTCTGTTATGAATTTGTAAGCATTAATATGTAGTTCTTGTATGTCTGTTCAAACACAAATTGCACAAATGAATCTTAGGTTTTACATCTTTGTCGACGTTTGATCAAGGTTTTCCAGAAATCATGGTTAAAGGGTCAAGATCCCGAATATAAATCACTCGTTCTCATTGAAATGTCGAAAATGGCATTTTTTTGGTCGAAAAATAAATCGGCTTTATTTTCACTGAAAACCACTTGGTTGTTTGGGAAAATTCCTCTTTTAACCATAGCCAAAAAATGGCAACTCATTATTTTCAGTCCCATTGGTAATGCATTACAGGGCCTGTAACAAACGTTACCGGTAACGTTTGTTACAACAGTAGACTTTACCCTGTTTTCTTAGAAAGGACTTACCTTATTGACTACATCATTTAGATATAAGTGAATGTCCCTAGGGAGATTTAAAAAGTGGGCAGCTTTTTTACACCAGGTCAAATAGAAAGCTTAGACAGCATCGAACAATGGTAACGTTTGTTACAGTCATTTCTGTACAACATTTTGTTAAGCAATGTGGGATACAAATGACAGTCAACAACCCTTTCTTGTTTGTTAGAAAGCCAGAAAAACTGTACAGCGTCACAACAACGGCCATTTCTAGTCTTATACGTGCATAATATAACCGTAGCAACCATCGTACTAGTGGTGGTAACGTTTGTTACAGAATCTGGCGACAGGCATAAACCACCTCACACAGCCTCCAAGATCAGTGACAGGAGCGATCTGACGTGATCGGGCAGAGGGCCTGGGTAGCTGGTTTCACCTGCCGAACAATCATTCTGGGAACTGAATTGTTAAATTTTTGGCTACTAATTGAATTCTTCGTTTCTTCTCAGGCGACAGCCATTTTTTAGGGTGTGAAATCCCACCCGTGGCTATAATAATGTTTTAAGCCATCAACCAATACGAATGTTGTGGTGCATCTTTTGTAAAACATTACAGGGGTTGTGGAATAATGAAGGAACCAGTGATGTTGTCTATAATTTGCTCAATATCAAGACGTAAAGTCAGAACGAGCCAAATACGTCATATTCCAGTTGAATCCAGTTGTATTTGTCACATGTTGATTAATAAGCCTCTACCAGGCTCCAGAGGTGGCTGAAAGAGTCGAAACTAGTAAATATGGATAGATAAGATGCTTGAAGAGTTATACAGTCGTCACTGGGTACAATTTGCCATTTAAGGAAGCAAACTGTGCTCCAAGGCTGGCTTAAACTCATTCGGCCTGTTATAGGTCTACGTGGTCAATTTCGGGCTGGTAGACGCTAACATGTTGAGAAAAGAGTTAGTTATACCGTCCGCTTAAATGTTGGATTGCGTTGTTTTAGGACCATTCTCGATGAATACTGAATCTGATAGAAGTCCACGGAACTGTTAAGGTAAGGTAGGATGCCTACATTGTTACAAGTGATCATAAAGTGTAATTAGCTAATCAGAGATGATAAGTTCGTCTGAAAACATGTCAGGAAGCTGAAAGCTAATGTCTCCAACAAAGAGAATAATCATGAACTTATTAGTCATTGACAGATTTTGTTTTGATTGCCCCATCCCCCATGTTGTTTCTTGTTCCTTTCGCATATATTTGTACTTCCCATGGGGCACAATTGCTGTTATTTGTAGGCCGACCTCTCAAAACTTATGGATGATGTTAGTACCATGTACATGTAAAGCGAATGCAGAGGATACTTGCCTTTAAATACTTGGACTTCACACAGAGTCAGGATCCCGGGATTGTTAATATTGATGCTCAGATATCGTCCCCGCATCCCATCACATGGGCTGGTAACGGATGCCCAGGCCAGGTTAATCGTTAGATCACCACCTCCAGCACACTTGGGGTTCTGGCTAGGATCGGGGGAATCCCCGAGGCGGATGTTGAAGGGGTTGAGTCGTACCGAACAGCAGTCCTGGCGGTTTGTGATGACCACACTACAAGTATTGAAGGCAAAGCCGTGAGTTTTATACATAGAACGTGAGATATATATATAGAACGTTCTTGAACACAACCTAAAACTTGCAATGACGATGACTTTGAAAGACCCACTGTCACTATCATCAGTAATGACACTGTAACTTTCCCCTGTCAACCATTTATTGACAATGCAGTCGTTGCAAATTATCGTTTCGAATTTCAGGAAACACTGTGTTGTTTGTCCTTAACGTCAACATGCCCCTGGTTAAGTTCACATTTTCCTATTCTACTGACTATATATGCTGTGCACCTACCTGCCAACCGCGTACGATTGCCTAAGATCCACAGACCAGGTGGGATTCGTTTCTTCCAGGGTTTGTGTACAGAAACCATCGGTGTAGTTTGTATTGGTGTTCCCGTTGACGGCATGACCGGCAAACCCATTCTCGAAGGTGCTTGTTTGAGACGCTGCCTTCCCCAGGGCGAGATCTCCACCTGCCACAGGTAAGAGGACTATTATAAGCAGTGTCATATTGACATGGACGGCTCAGGTTGAAATAACGTTAAAACAGTTTGGCTTTTCGGGTCTTTAGTAGCCCGAAATACGCGAATTCATGAATGTCTAGCTGAGTTTAATATGTACTATCGATAAAAAACAGCATTTGATACATAGTTATAGATGTTGTGTACTGAATCAAGTTTGATTATGGTGCACTCTGGTACGATACAGTATAAAGAGAGTACAATTTTACTACAAAGGCTTAAAAAGCGTCAGTTTTTTGCTTTAACTAGAGTTGCACGAACACATACCTTCGTCAAATAAACAAGGGTTTTTACAAAGAATGTTTGACACATACACAAAATGAAAAATGTTGATATACACCGTTGTTTAAATCAGTCCTGAGTGAGCAAGTTTGATTTAGGACAATATTTGACGATGAACCTTCACTCGATGCTGCGCTACCCATAGATATGATAGATAAAGATAACCGCTTGTAAGTTTAATCAAATCAAGTGTTATCTGCACCACTCCTGCAACAATAATAAATTTCTTCCTTTTGCTCTTACATGTAATACACTGGTAATAAATAAGATGGCGCCCCAGCCAGTTCGTCCAAGGAAGTACTATTGATAGCCGTATTAGCCACCTAAATAGTATGAAGTGCTATTCCCTCAGCGCCAATGAAGGCCAAACTCATAATTTATACATGGTGCTGTTCATCCACACGTCATGGGTATAAATTCACATCATTAACCATTTAGCGGTTTTGCAATTTCAGTTCCTCATTTGCATATTTGCTATCTGTTTATGTTCCACCTATCATAATTTACATGTGTTACATTTATTGAAGTCCGGTTATAGAAAAGAATGAAATTATATAAGCTCCTCATTAATGATGCAAATTAATTCCTCATTTGCATAACATGCATATCATTGTATTAATCTTTTCCTAAGCTATATGCATGCTCAAAAAGGTGGAAATCTGTCGTTCCTTTCTTCAGTTATTCTCTTTGGAATGTTTTGACAAAAATGGCCCTGCAGTTCCAAAATTCAATGTTAGGGCGCTGAACTTGTTGCCCCAACTTATCCTGACGCAGAAACCTACCTGCCACCTAAATGTCAAGACCGTATCATGCCCAGGACAAGAGACACATTGAAAAAAACTGCCATGATAGAACATTCTCATTTATTATGCAATTGACCTTCTAATTTGCATAATTTCTATTTCATTTTGTACATCTTTGTCAAAGCTACCTACAAACCAAAAATCATGAAAATCCGTCATTCCTATCTTGATTTATTCTCTTCGGAAGTTTTTTAAAATGAAATACCCCTGCAATTCCCAACCTAGTTGGTAGGGGGCCCAAAATTATGTCCCTTCTTCCCGAGCGCAAGAGCTATCTATCACCCCAAAATGTTGAGAACGCGAGATGTCAAAACCGGAACTTGTACTGCAGTACCAAGGGAAGTCGCTAGGGGGCCCAAAGTCTGAAAATTATTACGTACCATTGTGAAAATTTGTTCCAAACAATATGATATTAATGATGTAACCTGTAGCAATATGTCTTACGTTCTTGTTTTTAAGACGAAGGAAAAACAATGGAAACAAAAGCACCTATTCGTTTGCCGGTTTGGTCCCGAAACAATTAATGTCGACTTACATATTGGGGCTTCACAGATGTAACAGTTCAAGTCCCTGGAAAGAAACACAATTTTAATCAGTTTCAATGTACCAATGGCTAACGGAAAGTTGAAATATGATGTAACACTTCAAGTTATAGAAATAAACTTTTTCCTCAACTCAGCATCGCTGATGTAATCCAGGACTCCACTTTCCCAGCTGACCCAGTACCTGTAAAAACAAAATAATAAAACATAGTGATTGGTATATGGCTGCTATCTCTGTTTCTGATTTGTTGTTGTGGATAGTAAAGTGACAATTTCTACTACGTTAATTCAGGAGATTTGCGAAATACACAGTAGTAGTATAGAAGGGAGGCCCTGGTCTCAATGTATGTTTTGCACTATATATCATTATACTATTTTTAAATGCATATTTTACTTTATTTCATCTTGACACTTTACCACTTACGTTTACACCAAAGTAGTTGAAAATAAAGGCATGTCAAAACTCACGGCACAACCCTACTAACTCCCTCCATGGCCACATCCCTGTCTTCCTCGGTATCGAGCTCAGCCAGCTCGCCACCTCTGCTCTGGCAGTCGACGATCGCGTCGCCGAAGGTTTTCCCCTCGTCGGAGATAAAGAAGCACCTCCCGTCGTCAGACTCGCGGTACCCATCGGGGCACGCTGCAATACATGTACAAGTGTAACAAGTTCCAAGTCCTATGCTGCGACTATTTTTCAGCATCAGCAATCATTAGATAGGACCTAGAAATGTGCCCTTCGGGACTGAGAATTGCAAACTTTGAGATATTCTAATGTCTTTGAAGACCAACCAATAATACATTACACATCATCAGGCGCCTAGGCATTATTGAAAGAATGTGTAAATTCTGTACATCTTAAGCAGTGGAAGACGAAACATATTTCCAAGTGTCAATTCAACCAAACCGAAAGAATCACTTTGTTTAGAGAAACCACAAACTTAAGCATATCCCAACTTCCCCACACTCACAGACGATCAGAAAGCCACAAACCAGTAAATTATAGAAAAAGTGTGGCTTTTCGTCGTCCTCTGCTTAAAAAAAAAGAAGTCAAACCCAACCTATTTAGAAATAGTCAACACTAGTAACCGAGTAGCCTCTTTTCACAATAATGTTTATCACTGTTTTTTGTCACTTGTATGTCGCCTATGTCTATACCATGTACATGCAATTAGCGTCCGGGCATGAACTTGCAAATAAACTTCTTATTATCATTAATGTAACCCTACCACTGTTAGTAAAGGATTTCTTACCAACATGTGAGGAAAAGTAAAAAAGAAGAACAAGAAACATTAAAGAAAACAATATATCAGTATAACATAAATATGTAGTTTAAAATGTATAGGAATCCAACCTTACTTTGGATTGTCAGTGCCGGTATTGCCAAGAAGACCAGAAAAAAGAGGAATTGACTCCCCATCTGGAATATCAGCATAACCAAACCGGTTATATCGTATAATTGTATTCGCCATTGATATATCTATAAGCTACGGAAAACATCTTTTATCTGTTACTGAAGCATCATGACTCGGATCTAGAATATGCAGATAAAGGCTGTTGCATATGGGAGCGTCTCTACGGGAGAGCAGCGGGTGGTGGTCTGTGAGGAGGATGAACGGGCGAAAGAGGCGTACGGCCCAAATGATAGCCTAGAATTCACGATAGTACGTACTCTGGCGCCGCTGTGATCTGGACAGACTTTTACTGGTGCACGCCACGACTTTGAATTGCCACAAGCCCTCGTTTGTGACGGTCGGATGTGTGTACGGGGACCTGTCAATATTCGCTTTTCATGTCCAGAGCTGAAAATAGCATAAACCGGCGAGGGCGTCGATGGTACCGTCTACCCTTGGTAGAGGGTGGGCATCCGGTACAGGTGCGAAATTTTGTTTGCGGTAATCAACACAGAATCGGGGGCTGCCATCTTTCTAGGTTACTACAAGGAGGTTACTAGAATAGAACAAACCTTTTTTCAACCTCCTTGGTTACTATGAAGACAGGAGACGCCCAAGGACTTTCCCAGAACTATCGTAGAGTGGAATTTGTTATCACCAAGTACAGTAGAGGCATCTTCTCTGGGTAGTTTTAAAGAACGCTTGCAGATAGATGTGCAAAAGCTAAGTGTGACGGGTCGTTCGGTGTAATATAACTAGCTGCTGCCGCGCCGCGTGCCTGCGAAGCTGGTGTCTTACGCCGATCGGCGGTTATACCGGCTATATAGATACAGATACAGACGCAGATACAGAAGGATTGGTGATTGGCTCGATGACGTCATTCTCCAACATAACGGAAATTTGTGCTTGCAGTGCTTCACGGCCGTGTAAAGGTGTCCGTGATCCGATACGGCTGTAGAAATAGTCCTTGACAATGTAAATACACGAACCTGTATCGAGGAGGGCCTGCGATGGCGTGCCTTGAATGCTTACTTAAATAAATGGCGAGAGTCTGTGTTCGTGTTTGGGGTTAGCTGACTGCTGGCGCGCACAGTCAGCTACTGTCCGTTTCCAGGGGTGGTGGAGGGGTCGGGCAGGAAGCAGCGTAGCGTCGTAGCCGTAGCACTGGTCGGACGCACGAGACGATGGGGTTGACGTGGCGTGCGGCATTGGTTCTGTGTGCGGCGGCCATCGCGAGGGCCAGGTTTCGGGCGGTAGTGGTCTCTGCGGTCGCGCGGTGACTCAGCGTCGTCACGATTTTCACAAGAGGAGAGTTCGCGATTCCGGCGGTCATCTTTGGTGGCCTGGGCGTGGAGAAGGTCGACCATTTCTGTAAGCTTAGACGCCAGGTCAGGTCTGGTGTCGGGGCCCTGGTCGATGTAATACTGGCCGTGATATGGTCTGTCGGGGAAAGCCGAGCGTCTCTGACGTCGGCGTGGCGAGCTTGCTTCAGACAGAGGCCTGGCGAATGGCGGCGTTGATGTCAGCAGGCCCGAATTCCACAACCCGATGCTTCAGGTCTGGGTCCAAACACGAGAAGAAACGGTCCATGACAACGTGAGCCCGCCCGGCGTCATTGTAGGTCGGGTAGGCCTGGCGGTCCAGGCGCTGCACGTCCGGCGCGTACACGGACAGGCTCTCGCCCGGGCGTCGTGATCTGGCGTTGACGGCTGTTCGGAACTCTTCCAACAGACCGGGGCGGCCAAGGGGTCGGAGTAGGTCCATGTTAGCCTTCGTGGCGTCTGGCAACTCCGCGTAGAAGCTGAAAGCCGTGCCGGTGAAGTAGGTCAGAAAATGCCGGAGTCTGTCGGCTTGATCCAGCTGCTGGGCGAACTGCTGGGATCAGAGCTGAAAGTCTCCGGTATCGTCGAAGGATGGCGAGAGTCTAAAACGGGGTTCTGCCATGGCGTGGGTTTGCCAATGTCGGCTCGTGAGCAGAAGCACCGCTGTCACCAAATACATCGTGTGGCTGAGCTAACTAGAGAGACTCAGAGAGGAGGTCCGGACACATTGGCTCTCACTACGTAATACAGGACGACTGATTGGCCAAGAGGAGCGGTCGTCTTTATTCGGGCTCATATCAAGGCATATGTGTCGGGAAAGGCTCAAAGAAAATCATATACACAGTGTGTTGACTGAATAATTGAGCCGGTTCCATGCTGCAGATTTTCAGACTTTCACCTACATTTTTGGTATGGTTATCTTTGGATAAAACGGATGTCTGATCTCCTTAGATACTAGATTGCCACCGGTACCCTTTTTTGTAAATCTGTATTTTTTTAAGCTCTGACATTTCAAGACCTGAAATTTTTGTCATGTTTCAGACAGCTTTGTTTGAAACTCTATTAACACTCAAGCAGTCGCAAAAAAAAACAAAAAAAACCGGCAAACCCCGGTGGCGATCATGCGGGGTCGCCCGGTAACTTTGTCCCATCCCTGTGCAATTAGTCTGGTCACTGGGTGCCGGAGAAAATGGTGAGTACGGCGGACAATGCCGTTACCCGCCCGGCAATGCAAGGCACAAGACAAAATAGAAAGCCCGATAAAAACGAGCTGGAGCCTAACCTCTGCTTGGAGAGTAGTGACCAGCAGCTACAAGATGATGTGTGGCTTTCTTCCGTCGTCGGATTTTTGGGTTTTGCTAGAGTGTCTCACAAAGTCGTAGCTCGGTCAATCTATGGTCGTTTTTTTTTACTAAATTAGATTGGGCTCGGCCGGCTCGGGTGGCTTTTCTCGGCCCGTCACTGACGGCGGCAGGGGGCTAGCGCTTCCTGGAGTGGACTGCAGGAGCTGTGGTGGTACAAGTATGATTCCCACATCGAGAAAAGATGGGGTGGTCTGGCGACTTTACCGAGTTTGGCAGCGGCCCTTATCAGTTATAGGGCTGGGCAACGGTGCCGGGCCAAGCGTCGGAGGGTAGAGTGACCTGCTGCCCCCGAACGACTCTTATCTCAAGGTAGGAAGCCTTGGTACAGCCAGCCGACTTGGCAGAATTCGTCCGGTGTCAGGCGGTCTCGACAACAGCGTGGGTCACCACGTTGGCGACGCCACGGGGTTGATCGGGTGGGGTCAGATCGTCTGACGGTGGTAGGCGCACCTGGCTACCGATGCTCAAGCCCTTGAAGACTTGCGGTATGTTTAAAAAACGTGGTCTCTAGGGTGTCTCTGACCATGTTGTAGGTCGCTCAACCTACTGTAGAAGAATGGCCGCTAGCTCGGGCTCGGCCTCGGCCGGCCTTCCGCGGGACCCTCACGGCCATCGGCTGGGGGCTGGCGAGTCCGGAAAGGGGCAGCAGGGTCCGTGTTGGTGCCGACAAGAGCCACGCAAGGAGAAAAGACGGGGTGGTTCGGTGACTTTTCCTTGTCTGGTGGCCAACGGGCTCTGCATCGGGTAGCACTCAACCCGTGGGCGCTCGACTGCGATCGCGTTGGAGGAAGGTCCGGGCCCGCCAGGGTGAGCGAGCACGATGCAGCGGGATCCGTGGTGGTGCTGGCAAGATCCCAGCACGGAGAAAAGACGGGGCGGTCCGGTGACTTTTCCCGGCCCGGCGGCCCCAACGAGCTCTGCACAGGGCTGCAGTCATGCCGTGGGCGAGCAGTGCAAGCACCCGGTCCCACTCGACTGCCGTCGCGGTGGAGGACGAACTTGCCGAGGGCTTTCATAAAGTAGCGCCTTGCCTCTGCAGAGACAGCGCCCGGGTCCCCCGGCCCTTCCGTCTGCGTGCGAAGATTCGAACAGCGGGTATCTGCCTGGACACAGGGGTTCGAGACCCGGCCGTCCGCCTACTCAGTGGACGCGTCGGTCGTCAGAGTGCGGGGCCGTTCCCTCGCGGGGACGGCTCGGGCGTTGAAGGGAAGCAACGGTCAGGTGTGGCCAAGAGTTCTGCGCTTAGACTAGCGAGGGTTTGCGGCACCGCTGCGCATTCCGACAGAGACGGACTTTGGTGGCGGCGGTGCTTGAACGGCGTTGTCCCCGGTCTAGTACGCCATTAACAAAGCTGTGATATGATGAGCGCCTACTTGAACTGGAAGATATACACTACCGGCAGAGAGTATCTCCCAGCACATAATGTTCCCAGCTGAGTTTTCGACAGGCGTTTAGTGTGATCGCTAGTCTGTAATTTCTCCACTAGGCACCGAACAGCCACTGCGAGCGAGGCCCTTCCAAGAGTTATCGGCAACTTCTGGCAGGTTAGCCAAGGGAAACTTACTAAGGCCTGTCGCTACTGAGCAAAAGCTGGCCGTAAAATACCGGGAGCGAAACGACCTAGACCGTTCGAGACTGTCTACAAATGCGAGGTGTGCAACGTGTCCGTATGCCACGTGAGTATTTGCCCTGAGTGTTGGCTTGAGCACTTGCAGGACATGCAGGGCGATGCATAGATGGTCTGGGACTGAGCTGAGGAAAATGTGTTGTAAGCTTAAGACCGGCCATAGGTTGTAAAGTAACCGTTCGGGGAGAAGATACGATTCTGTCCGATGACATCTTTGTGTGTAATCGGCAGATACTGTTAAACCGACTGTTCATAACCAAGTGTTAATAAAAAATGGTTCGACCGAAGGAGCTTATTTTACCAGTCCATCCTTTTCGTTGGGTTAGAGTCAGAATGCCACAGATTTTCGTTTTAACGAAAATAGTTACATTTGTCAAAGTTATAATTGTCAACAACATAACGATAGTTCAATACAAATTGGATAAAGATGTACACATGGCATGTTAAAATTGTTATTAGCGTTATAGAACGAGGTAAAAAAAAGACAAATACTTGTCTAATTGAACACACAAGAATATTTTTAGAGATAGTAGACCTAGGGAACATGATAGAATTAAAAAATACTACATATACCCCCTGATATAGTTGGATCGTACAATTCAATTTAAGCTGGTTTTAAGTTGTTACAATTAATTTCAATTTCAAATAAACTCCATTTAAGGCTGGACGACAGATGAAAATTCCCATAAATCTGGCGATCACAACTCTGTATATACTTTACAGTTTACAGTACAGATTTTGCCAACGTACCATCAAGCAATCTTACATGTAGAAAAACATTAGAACTTACCATTGCCTTGCTGTAGGTTTCTGGATTGACAGTGAAATATATCTAAACTTGTGACACAATTTGTGCCGTCAAAATGTTTTACCAGGACTGAAGAGTCGGTGGTGAAGATTGAGAACTTGTCGACCAGTGTGGTGTGGTGTCAGTGGTCCTCGGGACTCAGATCTGTTCTGGACAATCTAGCTTTCTACTCGGACTTTATCCAAAGCGACGGAGAATTATGCGCACATGACGATGACCAATAGCATGAAAGCTCACGTCCACGCCCCTTGTTTAAAAATAGTGGTATCTATGGCAACCCCTGATGAGTGACGCCTCCGCCTGAAGACGAGCAGATATGGTGACGTCAGCTGTAGCGCCACGTCAACGTGGACGCTGCAGAGGTGTGTTTATTTGAAGTTTATCACAAGTTTATCACTGACAAAATCAGCCACGTACCTCGAGATACTGATTTTAATAATGCTGTCTAGTGTCTACTTACAGTGTAGATCACGGTTATTTCAATGTCTCGTCTTATAAAATGTTTTGCCACCGTGTATAGCTCTGATATTTTACCAAGCTTGTAAAGCCATAAGATCGAGTCTTGAAGTTGTTTATGTCTGATACAGACAAAGGCACTGTTTTGAGTGTACCAGGAATAGCGAAGTTTGCTTGTTTAGGGACATCATTTAATATTTTCATGAACTCCACTCTTGCAACTTCAAAGAATGTTTGTTATTGTAATAATAATACAGAGATATGAAATGTCAACATTAACTTGTCTGATTGAAAGCTTTTATCGTGTCGAAACATTGCGCTGATCGATATTCGGCGATGCTTGTATGAGCGTACCGCACAAGGCATCGTTAGGTTCTTTTTCTTAGCGGACAAGAACTTCCCACCTCACTCATATGGCTAGACAATACCACACCCAATAGGTACTTATGATCTCATTCACGCCGCAGGTATTAGAGATTTTAACGTTCACTATAACTATATCTCCACCTGTCTATACGACGTCAAGACGGTGTTACGTATACTACTGTAAAATCATTTATTTTCAGCTAGGGCAGGATATAATGTTTCGTTCAGAAATTATATTTTCGCGTAGTCTTAAGGCCACACCAATCTAATTTCTTGGTTCACGGATTCGCTCGCTCCAATTTTTTGGAAAAAAATTACCACTCAGGAAATTTTCACCATTAATAAAACCATTCACCAACTTTCTGGTGTAGCAAATTGGCCTTTATATCATATAAGCTCCTTAAAATGTGGGTATTATTATTGCAGTTATATTTTTCATTCATGAAGAATGGGACAAACATAGAAAGTGACACTACTTTTGTAATTTTCAACGAACAGGTGCTGTTACTGTACAGTAATAGTGGTTTTGTACTTTTTTCAAGCTGAAACCTTTTTATTCTTTGGATTAGCCCTTACCTTTACCCCAACCATTTTACAATTATTATTTTTATTTTCATTTCGCCCTTTCACTCCATATTTTTATGAAAAAATCCGTGAACCAAGAAATTGAATTGGTGTGGCCTAAGGTCGAAGTAATACTGTAGCTTAGAAAAACCTATCAACTGTTTTATTACTTAGCTGTCGAATGGTACCTCCAAAAATAAAGGAGAAAATATCAAAAATTAAGGAGAAAATAAACCACCGCGAACTTTTCATGATTAACAGTTGGCGTCACTGGGCTACGGTAGTATAATAATATCACAACATGGTTATATAGCGGTATGTACAGGGATAGCCCTCCAATCATAAGGGGACCCATTGTCCGGAAAACCACACCAATTAATAACTAACAATCAATGAAGTTACACATTGGATGGACAATTTCAAGGTAGTTGATCTATAAGACGAATAATGCAATCTGATACAGGTGACGTCATATGGTTTCTTAAATTCACATATCTGTCAGTGTAAGTCGTAATAATTTTTAAGAAAAAGAGAATAAGACATGTAGATTAAGAAACACGTTCTGTTTGTTCTGTGTTCGGTGCTGCTTCGCTGCTCTAAAACTAAAGAACAATAAAAAGTCACTGTGGAACAGGAGGTTTACGTTGACCTGCTGTGAGAACAGGTAAAAAACGCAAGTTCTCACTTAAAACACATCTTAAACTACTGCGTGTTTTGTTACCATCTACTTTGTTTTCTGATCAAACATCAACTCGAGTGTGTCTTGGGGAAGGGACCAAGAGTACCCTCTATGAATATATGCAAAAAAAGGTTCAGTTCGTCGAAATTAGGAAACTTCATGTTTACCTCAACATACACAGACAGCACGGACTGTTATTGATCGTGGTTAAGCCCGGGGCACAACCCGCCGTACGTGCAATTTGTCCGTACGTTTTTTGTGGAGGCCACGTCCGCCACGGATTCCTGAAAACGTTGAGGCTGTACATGGCAGGTGCGTCGCCCGTACTGGCACGTACGGAGGGTGAATCCGCAGCCCGAACGCAGAAAAAGTTCTGCATGCACTTAATTTTCTACGGCGTGTCTGCGTGCTCCCAAATCCGTCGAATTCGCGACGAGCGCGTACGGAGACGGTACTTACCACTTACGGACACCAAAAGATTGGCCACGTTTTGGCACGTAGACAGCACGTATTTGCACGTACGGCGGGTTGTGCCCCAGCCTTAACCAGGATGACAAAAGGCGAGTAGTTACGTAATGTATACAATACAGAAGTGAGGGTATGCAGAAAGTTTGACGTGCTAAAATGAAGTCATAATAGTTTTAGTGTTTCCAGATCTACACAACCTCACTTTCTGCCAAGACTTTATCCAAAGCGAGGGAGGGGTTTGCTTAACTGGCGCTAATCAATAGCATTAAATCTCTCTTCCACGTCCGTGTTTCAGAATATAGGTGCCCATGGCAACCCCTGACGCCGTCTACTGCAGACGAACAGACGTCGGCTGCACTCCAAGTGGGCATGGACACTGCGCAGGTGCCCTTGTAGTTGCCACAGAAAGAATCAGCCACACACCTCGGTATATTGAGTTAGTTTTTTATAAAGCTGTCCTCTCTAAGTTTACCGCCACGTACATATGGTTGCCAATCAAATATTTTCCCTTGACTTCGTATGTAAAGCACAGTAATATCTTTCTCTTTTCAAACTTCTGCGTACAATTTACATGGGCATCTCATTATCTCAATGTACAAGCCTTCTTGAGCAATGATGGAATTTCTGACCTGGCCCGGTAGTAACCGGATGGCAACCAGGCTAGCCTCAGGCGCCTATAGGCAGGTACACCGGCCTCTCCTGACCAATCTCTTCTCTGCGTACTAGTACTACTTGCAAATGACATTGTAGATCAACGTTATTTTAATGTCCTGTCTTATAAAAATGTTTTGCCACCGTGTATAGCTCTGATATTTTACCGAGCTTGTAAAGCCATCAGCTCGTGTCTAGAAGTTGTGTATGTCTGAAGAAGTTGTTTATGTCTGATACAGACAAAGGCACTGTTTTGAGTGCACCAGGAATAGTGAGGTTTGCTTGTTTAGGGACATCATTTAATATTTTCATGAACCTCACTTTGGCGACTTCAAAGCACGTTTTCTTTTTGGTCTGATACAGACAAAGGCACTGTTTTGAGTGTACCACGAATCGTGCTTGTTTAGGGACATCATTTAATATTTTCCTGAACTCCACTCTTGCGACTTCAAAGCATGTCTGTTATTGTAGTAATAATACAGAGGTATAAAATGTCAACATTAATGTATCTGTATGAAAGCTTTTATCGTACCAAAACAGTGTGCTGATCGATATTCGGCGATGCTTGTGTGAGCGTACCGCACAAGACACCGATGAGTTCTTTTTCTTGGTGAACTAGAAATTCCCACCTCACATCACAACAATTAATAACTAACTCAATGGAGGACTTATGGAAGAAAACAGAGTTGAAAGTAAGGGATAGTCATGATTTCCAAAATCTAGGCAAGGTTTGGAGACTTCATACCCCGTGAGATGTAAATTGCTGTTGCTAATGAATTCTTTCTCAGACAAAGGGCAGGAAACGAAGCCAAATTTCTTCTGGTTTGATAAGACCAGATCATCATTTTATGCGAAACAGTGAATACATTAATTTCTTAACAAACTATTCGGGGTGCAAGATCGTTATACAGGCAAAGTCAGGCAAACTGTAGGGAAATATCAACGATACTAAAGGTATGGAAGCTTGTATTTACTTTTGAATGCACTGGCCAACTAGCGCTTTATAATCTTGCTATATGTAAAACGATATGAAGGGCAATGATAATGAATGCTTGTTTTCACTCAATACCAATAGCAATAGCCTCAGTAGCAGGCTCTCCGGGGCTTTTTCCGGCTCAAAATATACTTTTGCTGGTCATTTATTTTGTACTGGGTCGCTGATTGTACTGCCAACACGAACGGGGGTCAAAAGTAGCCTCCATAGCAGGCTCTCTATGGCCTTTTTTGGCACTTTTGCTGGCCATTTCTTTTTGTCCTGGGTCGCTGATTGTACTGCCAACACGAACGGGGGTCAAAAGTAGCCTCCATAGCAGGCTCTCTATGGCCTTTTTTGGCACTTTTGCTGGCCATTTCTTTTTGTCCTGGGTCGCTGATTGTACTGCCAACACGAACGGGGGTCAAAAGTAGCCTCCATAGCAGGCTCTCTATGGCCTTTTTTGGCACTTTTGCTGGCCATTTCTTTTTGTACTGGGTCACTGATTGCCGGCCGTCACTGATTCATTGGTCAAACTATCATCACGGGACCACAGAGGCTGAATATCAGCAGCTATCTATCACAGCCAACTCTAAAAAGTAATAATCACAAGTAATAATCACAAAATTCTGACATAAACAGGTACAAAGAGGCTTTTCATATGTAATTTAATGTAAATACGTACATGCTATACTGTAAAAGAGGTAAGGGGTAGTCGAGTAACGTTGCTCATTTATTCTGTAGTGTAATGCATAATGGGGATGGCAGGGGGAGCCCTTGAATGTATACGTGTACCTCCTTGAAAGTTGTAACGCCCTTCCATCAGTCAAGGGACTGTCCAGTAACTTTTCACAACTGTGTTGCAGTGATGAATCCATATAGAAGATGGGAGGGGGTGTCCTTGGAGATACATGACATAGAAAATTCTATTGTCCTACCATTCTCACCGAGAACTTTCTGATAATTTTCTCATGCTGTATTGTAGTGTATTGCATATGGAAGATGGAAGGGGTTGCCATTTGACATTGGTGCAGGAACAATGAGGGTTTAGGACAGCAGTCAAGTATGCTTTCCCATGACGTAATGTCATTTCCCACAGAGACAGTGAAACAGGTTTATTTTTGAGCTCTGTGCTCTCCTGCTCCAGGCAGTGTTCTGTACATGTGATTTGGAGATGTTGTAAAAGTACAATGAATTTGCACTTTCTGGTGCTGCTGACCATGTGTGTGTGTTGGTTATTTGTGTCAGAGTCCAGCTGTTAACATGTAGACTTGTTACCTGATGATTATGAGGGAGGCTTTTATTACTGTAACATTTGGAGCCACCAACATCAAAGCCTTCATATACTCCGATTTGCCATGAAAATGCATAAATTTTTCCCTCTCAAAAGTTCTAGTTTGATATTTAAGGGTCTGAATAAAAAGTGCATCTTTGGTTGTCCCTACAAAACGAGTTTGAGAATAAACTGAACTCTCAAATCACATTAAGTTCATTCTTTACCTTCTAGCACTTCCAATCATGTGAAGGTATTAACTGTGAGTCAAGTACATGTATTCAATCATGCATGTATAATACACACACACACACACACAGCTATCTGAAGGAGACTTTGATATTGTCTAAAGTAGTAAAGTTTTTCAAATACTCCTTATATTTGTTTTTGACATTTTAATTATACTATGCTTATGATAATAGCAAAGTTCAAAGTCAAGTTGCGAGGATATATAACATTAGTATTACATGAACAACTTAATCATAACCATGCAAAACGTTGCCGTAAGAGCTTCAAAATTTGGTTTAGACCGCTAGCCATTTCCTGTACTTCCGTCTCTACAGGTGGACTCTCACTGCACTTGGGTCACCGATGCGGCACTGCGGGGTTCGTAGATGATTCAACGAATTCAGAGATAAAGAACAAATTTTCTTCCGTTTTGTGTATTTTGTTGTTTTCTATGTCATACTTTTACGTATTACGCAATATCTAAATTATTGAAAATCGCGAAAATATAAACAAAAGTGTCGTAGTGAACGAAACCCGCAGTGTCGCAACGGTGCCCCAAGTGCAGTGAGAGTCCACTTTACATGGATGTTTGTCTTCTCTAGATCTGTTTATGTTCATCATCATTCTCAGCCTTCCTGTTACTATTCCAAACTTGAAACATTTTTGTCCTTCCGAACTTTCTGTCTTTTCTCTTTAAACATTTGCTATATTGTTGATATGACTATGATATTAAATTGATACAGTTCAAATGTTATACAAACATTTTAGATTTCTAACGGCTGTTCTGACGGCATTGTGGTGAGCTTTCCTCTCAGACGACCGCGTGCATGTGGTAGCCGATAATGTGGATTAAAAACGTCTATCAGATGCTGGAACACCTCTCTGAATACATCTCTGGGGGTTAAAGTCCTTCCCGCGCCTGGTGGCGCATAGGGCGGCGCCCATCTCCGTTTCAGTAGCCCTTGGGCCACACAACGCAATTACTACAGCAGGGGGCTAGTCCACTGGTAGTGGTGTGTGTTCAACTTCCATACTCTTTCCCGAATGCTGAGTGCTAAGCAGAGAAAGAAGCATGTACCATTTTTAAAGTCTTTGGTATGACTCGGCCGGGGATCGAACTCACGACCTACCGAATGCAAGGCGAACACTCTACCCACTAGGCCATTGCACCGGTATACATCTCTGGGGGTAGTACACAATTTTGCGAATTTTGCATATATGTAATCTATGTATCACAAACTCTACGCTGCCCCGCAGAGGCCGACCGGATGTTGGGCGGGCTGCAATAAGCGGGATTTATTCAGGCTAATGTGGGCTGAGGAGAAAAACAAGTAAGACCACCTCTGGCTCAAGTTAAGGCGGGGACTTCACACACGTAGTAAGTAACCTTAGAGCATTCGTAGTCGTTCCACATATACTCGTTGTCCGCCGTCCAGTGGCCGCAGTTCTCACCGCCCGGTGCAGCGTTGTCAGGCTGCTCGGGTGCCCAGTTGGACCAGCCGCTGCCGAGCTGCGTTCCGTCCGCCCACACCCAGGTCCCCTCCTCCGCGAGGTCTGTCAGGCCGAACCACACGTGGAGGCCGCTGGGGTACTTGACCGTTATGTGGTCGACCAGGTAGCGGTTTGTGGCAGGGTTGCTAGGTATAGCCAGGTGCCCACCGTCAGCCTCACAATCGGCCCTGGATAGATAGATAGATAGATAGATTTTACACAGTTACAAACTATAAGTAGTAATACACAGTACTTCAAAAGGGAATTACTCAAAGAATTTTACACAGTTATATAAAAACTAGTCTTCGGTACTATACATACCTGGCTGCGGTGTAGTTCTTCTCATAGAGGGCGAAGCGGAAACACTGGCGTCCTGACCTGAACGGCACGTACCATTCTGGACAGACTGGGGACAAGGGAAAGAGAAATACACTTTAGTTATGTTACATTTTGATTGGATTACACGGATAATTTCTGTCTGGGAACAGGAGGAACAGAAATACACTTTTACGTCGATGAAGTTTAGACATCCAGGTAATAGGTACGCCGAAAAGCAGTTACTCATAATCAAGCAACTGGATATGATTTTGGAAACGGTCAGACGTTTCAGATAGCATCCACCATAGCATTCGTCAGTGACACTGAAGAAATTTTGAAGAAACTCTTTTGCTCTTTTGCATTGATAGTTAGGGTAAAAAAGCATTGGGATGACTTTGCTTATAATTCAGTTGGTCCTTGGCTACGTTACCTACGTGCTTGGCAAATACTAGGATAGTTGGGAAGCCAATGCGGTAATGTTTTGTGTTAGAACAGAGTTTCAGCCCTGTACTGTCAACAATACAAACTTTCATAGTCTTGCTCACGTCATGTCATCAGAATACTTCATCTATAAGCAGATCTCACAATAGCATAAGATGATATCAAAAGCTGACAAAGGAGTGTAGCCAGCCTAGGAGTGTTTATTGGCTACGGGAGTACCAGTGACTGATGATCAATTTGGCCAGCCACACGTATACTCATTGGTCATCTTATGCCACTGGTAAATATGCTTGGAGATTAGAGAATACTTACAATTAACAAACAGGTCTATATGCTCATGGCCCTCCGTATTGTCCGTGGACAACTGGCAGCCCTTGGCTTTACTCGGACACGGAAAATGGTAGGATCGCCCCGTGAAACCATTGTAGACTTTAACCTAGAAAAAAAAAAATAGAAAAAAGATTAACATCCAACAAACCTCGAAGTCGTCCCATACGAATCCATACGCATGGACTAAATACTTACTAGAAATGTTTTATTTGTAAACAAATAGTGTTAACCTTCACTTACGGAAAACCGGTGTGTTTTTCTTACTCAAACACATTTATATACATGTTGACCAATCACTCCAATACTGCGACTGCTGCATAATGTAATCCAACACAGCATGGGGCACTTAAAGGGGCATTCCACTCCAGAAGGGAGTATTGTTTTCCAATAGATAGTGTGGCAATGAATATATAATTAGCCGAATTTTGTGGAATTTACCTTGAGTTGAATTACGTGATGTGTACAATAAGGACACTCACTAAACCCATGCAGACCCTACCCATGCATTCCCTATACGCATAGACACCGTGTTTATCGTACATATTTTCGGAATAAACGAGGTACGCTAAGCACCCCGAGAAGGCAAATTGCTCATAAGATAGCAAAGAATACAAGAACAAAACGAGATTTCTTAGCGTACCTGAAATTAGTTCTGTAACCTTACCTAAAAGTTTTGCATTGTATTCAGCCATAGGATTAATTCAATTAGAGGGTACTTGGGGAGTTAAGTAGAAGACTGAATGCCTTTGAGGCATGTGGGGCAACTGGGTACTCCATCGTATAATTTGAAGTAGTATGCAGTTATCACTTCCTAAAATTAATATCTATCGGAAAACAACACTCCCGTGTGGAGTGGAATGCCCCTTTAACCTGAGTGACCATCTTGACAGTCATCTAGTCTGGGAAAGAATGGGATGTTTTAATAGTCCTACGGTTTAGCAGCCTTATTTCTTGCTGGATTTCATTTTGCACCGGCTTTGAGACGGGAGAAGCGGGTCTTTCAACCATTCGTTTGGTTTCAATGGATGCATTTTGCATGCATGCATGGATCTGTCAATTTAACCAAACCCTTCTGATAGCCCTTCCAGACGCGTGATTACGCAATGGAGTTAGCGTGGCCGAGCGGGCTACGATAGCGATTTGCTTTTGCAGCCGTGGATCGTGGGTTCAAACCCCACATGTAACAATTTTTTTCTTTGTTATACAAATCTCATGTAATGTTTTTTTTTATAGACGACAGATCAATTCAGTAATTTGATGCTTAAAAACTATCTTTTTATGTGATTTTGTTTAACATCCAGGTTTTTCCCAAAATACGCACCGGCCAGCTTTTACAGAAGCTTTCTTGTTTTAGTTTCAGCCGCGCGTATTCAGGAGTCTCCAGAGGGTGATGTCCATAAAATTAAGATGGTGCGGCCTAAATAAGGTCAAGCTACCACATGGAGAACTGTTGAGAGAGACCTTGCAGAGATGGGTTGCACATGGGAGGGCGTGCAACGGCTAGCAGTGGACAGAACAGCATGGCGAACAATGACGGCCCGCCTCAGTGACCAGAACTGACATGCGGTGAAGATGATGATGATGATGAAATAAAACCGTTTGAATGTATAAGCTTACCCAGTCCAGTTTCAGCCAGTCGTCACTCGAAGCTGTCAGCCGAATCCTCTCGGGTGCACCGAAGTTGGCCGCTGCAAAGGTCCGATTGTACTCGGTCCTTTGGCATTGCGCATGCGAGAAAATTAAGACGTATTCATTAGAAGGGGAGTTCGCCTTAATTTTTGGATTGTACTCGGTCCTTTTGTATTTTGGCATTGGCATTTGGTACATGCGAGAAAATAAAGCGAGATTCATTATAAGAAGGGTTAGCTTTATTGCACGTTTTCTGTGTGGTGTTGAAATGGAGAGGGAACTCAATTATTACAGTGTTGACAAGGCATCGGCACAATAAACTACAATAATTGTTTCCTTTCATACATACACGTCGTGCCAAATGGGTTTACTGGGTTGACGGTTCTCGCTCCCCTACCAACAGTGTGTGATTTTCAGATCCTGCTCGGGAGTCTAAGAGCGCAGTTAAACTAACCACAGGGATGATACGCTAAAAAGCAGTTGCCTAGGCAACTGGATAAGATTATGGAAACGGTCAGACGTTTCAGACACCATCTGATGTCTTTTATTAATAGTCAGTGACGAGGTAAGGGGATGTCCCATGGTGTCTGAAACGTCTGACCGTTTCCAAAATCATGTTCACGTGCTTGAATAGCAGTTTTGGGGCGTGTCTTATTACCTGGATATCCTATTACAGAGATGGCACCTAGGCTAGCGAAGCACATAAAGCACACGATCATGTACGGGTGCTATGTAAGACATGTAATACTATCTGATTTTACCTACCCTCTATCTGTAAGTCCTGTCACCGTAATTGATGTGCAGACGCCATCACAGTCGTCAGAAAAGATGTCGATCGTGACAAACCCCGCACTCTGGGAGCCGGTAGTACGACTCGTCTTGATCGCCACACTGTGCTGCCCTGTTTCTGTAATTCAAACAACATACATTTATTAAACACTTCGTTCCATGTTAAAAGTAAACATTGTAGCCACTCGTGATGTCTTCAAACGTTTCTTACATAGTTACATTTTGCGTTGCTTCTTCATAACCCGTTTCCCAACCCAACGTGTGTCAGCCCTTAGGTTACATAATCAGACAGACTGGTAACTTGAGTAACGGCTATATGGAGCATCTCTTTACCTTGATGACAAACCTTCTTCGACGTATCAGCTCTCAAGTTACAAAATCAGACCTTACGACAGACTGGTAACTTGATTAACGGCTATTTGGCTCATCTTATTACTTGCTTGTCCCTTTTCATGTTAACTGCAATTACCCCACAGGCAAGAATTTGCAATAAACTACTATTATCATTGCCTGGATGTCTAACCTTCATTGACGTAAGTTAGTATCAGCTGTTACGTTATAAAAATCAGACCTTACCACAGACTGGTAACTTGAGTAACTACTACTTGGCGCATCTCATTACCTGGATGTCTAATCTTCATCGACGTGCGTATCAGCCCTTAGGTCACAGAATAAGACCTTAACACAGACTACTGGTAACTTAAGCAGCTGCTATATCTACGTATCATCTCTTAAGGTACAGAACCAACCCTTACCACAGACCGGCACGTCACACCGCTCCCATCTCTTGTTGCGATCCGTGGTGTAGCACCAGACCTCGGCCCAGTCGCCAGCGTTCCGACAGTAGTTCTCCTCCAGGCCTGCTGACGGGTAGTTAGCTGCCGTGTAGTTGTGTCCGTGCGGTGTCTGACTGTCCCAGCGTTGGCATGTCCTGCCTGTTTAGTAGTAGTAGTAGGAGTAGTAGACTGGTTTATTGTTCAAAACAAAGATGACAAAGTAAAAGCAGTCTTGCAGTGTGAGAGAATGTGTTGCACAACCTGACAACAATACTGTACACAATTTGTACAGTATTGTTATACAAGTACGATTAACAAACGCAAAAGATACAACTAATTACATATTACTAGTACGTCGCAGTTAAAAACAGATTTGATCTATTGACAACAATTTTTTAGACTGTTTAATCGTAGTTAACGGCACTCTGACATAGAATGAAACGAGACGTGGAGAGAGGTGTGGACATAAACTACAGAGCGTTTAGTAGGTCTGTTTATTTGTATTAAGGAATTTTCATTAGTGTTGAAATACAACCACTACTCTTCATGGAGTCCTCTTCCATAAAATGCAATAAATTATAACTACTATTTGCGAAACTTTGTCTTGCTAACACTGATTATGATTAATTACACGTTTAACATAAATCATTAGATCATCTAACAACATTACATTGTGAAATGTTAGCCTGAATTATCATTATCTGGGTTTCGGAGTGTAAATGACACAAGTAACATCAAGCAATAACATGATTTAAAAAATCAACCGATAGCATCATTTAGCAATATCATATCATACGCTAGTCTCAACATTTTGACTTATTCATATCTATGGATATGTCTGTTTATATGTACTGTAAGTAGTTGTTATAGACCTTACGAAAGTCGCTGTACTCTTTTGTGTTGATAAAGCTAAGGGCACAACACGTCGTACGTGCAACTGCGTGCAGTCTACGTGCATAAACGTGGGCAATCTTTTGGGATCCGTAAGTGGTAAGTGCCTCCTTCGTACGTTGTAAGCACGTACAACGAGTACTCACCAGTTGCGCAACGAACGATACACGCAACCACCCACGGCATGCAGACCGCATACTTATTACCGCAACCGTGCGAGTGAAGTGCGTTGACGTACTAACTCCCTGCTCTTGCCGGTCCTTCCCCACGTTTTCAGAAAAATGTGGCGGACGTGGCCTCCAAAAAAAAAGTACGGACAAAAACACGTACAGTTGCGCCCTTGGCTTAAAGATTTCCTATCATATACATAAGTCAATAACACATACCTGTTTCCGTCACAGCGACAGTTCCTCGGTAGGACGTCCCGTTTCCCTCCTGACAAGATTCGGTCAGAACAAGGAGCTTATTGATAAAGAAACCTCCTTGATGACATGAAAAAGAAGAAAACTGTATCAAGTATGCATCTTGGAAACGTATCATGTATTTGGAATAGCAACATTGTGGGTGTATGACTGCAACGCATTCGTAAAGAACAGCAGGACTCTAAATACATCTATGTCACTGGGACAATGTAATGTTTAACATTGTAAGATGCTGTGACACATCACTGTTACCACATTGTCACGTACATGTATATATTTATCTGTTTGTTTATGTTTATTTGGAAACTGCATTAGTGGAAGCAACCTGTGTGTACTAATCTTCCTGGGGCCCTTTGCAACATACACAAAAGTAGAATACGCTTACAAATATGCAGTAAATTGAATAGCTACAAATGCATACTAATTAAATCACAATTGCTTAATCATATCAAACGGTCCAACAAGAAAACCCGGTTTTGTACAGTCAAGGTATAGATCAAAGGTCAAAGTCAAAGTTTCTTCCCGCGCCTGAAGGCGCATAGACCGGCGCCCATTTCCATATCAGTAGCCCTGGGCCCGTGCAACTTTCTGCAATCACTACAGCAGGGGGCTCGTCCACTGGTAATGGTGTGTGTTCAAATTCCATACTCTTTCCCGAATGCTGAGTGCTAAACAGAGACAGCAGCATGTACCATTTCTAATGTCTTTGGTATGACTCGGCCGGGGATCGAACTCAGGACCTACCGAATGCAAGGCGAAAGCTCTACCCACTCGGCCATTGCACCGGGGTGAAGTAAACTTTCATGCTAAAGCCAGGGTCACATTTCCACAAAGGGGCCCGGCCGGGCAGCTTTCGGGAACGATAAGTATGATATAAAAGACAACAACAACATAAAACGGACCGAAAATAATTCAACAGCATGTCTTGTGCATATTTATTGACATAAACTTAAATTTTTCGTTTCCGCAAACAGCCCGGTCGGGCCCCGGGTAGGAAATGTGACTTAGGCCTAACCCGTGTTCCTGTAGTCGACACAATCCGGGCAGTCGCAGTGGTTTGGGCTGCTGCCGCACCAGTTTGCTGGAGAGCAGCATGGGGAAACAAAGGCAGGGTCGCACTCAGCCGGGTTACCGTCTGCTGCAGGGTAGCCCTCTCCGCATCGGAAGTCTTCGCGCCACTTCTTCTGAGCTATTAGGAAAATATACCTAAGTCATTCAAACAAGAGGATGTCATAGTAATTAGGTGTAAGCGCGCTGACTCTTGTCGCTTCTGTAAGGGTAGGATTGGCATTTACACTATGCATACGGACACAGTCTGAAATAGTACCATCTGGTTCCGTGTTATGGCATAATTTCCGCATCAACATTCCTTTTTTTATAAAGGTACTATCTGCATCGTTCACCCATCTTGAATTTCCAAACAGTCTTTTATATTAATAACGAAGACTTTCACACCATAAACCATTTGTAATCCGGGTAGAGAAGACCCCCTATCATAATATCACTTCAGAGTACAGTACTAACCATCGACAGCCAAGAGAAGCTGTCCGCTGCCCTCCGATGAGTCAGTTGATAACTGACAACCGTCATTGGGGCACAGAAAACGGTAGGACTGCTCGGTATAGGCATTGTAGATATCCACCTGGAAATTACAACAAAAGGATAATTAAACAGCAACAAACTTCTGAGTTCTTTTATACTAATTGATGGTAGATTTGAAAGTTTATTTGCAAGATCATGCCCGGAGGCTATTGCAAGTACATGGTGGAAACATAGGAGACGTACATGTGACAATGAACAGTGATAAACATTATTGTAAAAAGAGACTACTCGAAGCCTAGTGTTGGTTATTTCTAAACAGGTTGGGTTTAACTTCTTTTTGATGGAAGCAGATGAAGACCACCCTCACACTCAGGGTTGACAATCGCGGCAAAGCCTAACGTTATCACCCCTGACAACTCAGCCACGGAATTCGGTTATTAGGGGCGCCTTGCTTATGAATATTAATGAGCTTGCCTGATTTGTTTAATGAGCTGTATTAATGAGCTTCTTTTCAAACAATATCTTTGTGTACTAAACTGTCGGGATACCATGTATGCAGATTTATGCAGAGATTCAATAGCCTAGTTTTATTCACGATGTTTTTTTTTTTTTTTTTTTTTTTTTTTTTTTTGTTTTTTTTTTTTATTGCATTCTACAGTAGAATATACAATTCACATTAACAAAAACATAAGGACATGGACAAAAACATAAACCACGGATCCAACGGGAAAGTAAAAGACAATGTAGGTACAAATTGCTAGTATAGGAAATATACAGACTGAAGTATGTAGCAAAATAATGTAAAACAGGATGAATAGATGTATGTAAACAATAATAAATAAATAATTCGGACAAGCACGTTAGGAATTGTTACAAATAAAAAAATATAAGTGGAGCTGTACAGTATGTATGGATGAAAGTTGAATACAAGATGTATTTGTGCGTATACGTAAAATAATCAAACAATAGTAACCATACGTCAAAAAGAAACTTAAATAAATTAAAGCAACATCAACAATGACGGTACACAAGAAGGCAAGATGATGGCAAGATGATGATGGTTTTTAGTTCAATTTGTGCATTATCGGACCCCATTTATTGTAATGCGTCTCTAATTTGTTGTTTCTTGTGGCTATAATTAGTTCTGTTTTATAGTGTGACTTAAGGTATGAGATGTAGTGACCTAAGAATAATCGTTTGCCCCTTAGATTGAAAATAAAACATTTTGCAACTAGTATAATTACATTTTTAAGTATTGAACTATTGATATCACCGAAAATTACACTGAAAATATCTATAGGTAGAATTTCACTTGTTTGTTGTTCGAACCATTTTTTTATTTCTTTCCATAATTCGTATACTTTGGGACAGTCCCAGAGAGCATGTGTGGTTGTTTCTAGTTCTACTTCACAATATGAGCAAAAGGGGCTATCTATTAATTTCCATATGTGCAGCATTCGATTTGTTGGCAAAAATTTATAAATTAGTCTATATTGAAAGAATCTCATACGTGTACATATCGTTGTGTTGTATATCAATTTGAATATCAGTGTCCAGGGGACGGGAGTGTTAAACAGGTCTTCCCAGTAAGTCATAATATTAAGAGAGATGTCGGCTGCACTATACATTCTCAGAAATGCTATATAAATATTTCTGTTACTTGTTTTTGCATTTAAACATAGGTAATTGGCTATATGTGGTAGAATAGGTCCGATAATTGGCTGTTTATCACGAATAATTGTTTTCCAGGCATCCGGCACGGCGGAGATTAATTGGTTGTAACTTAGCTTGTTTATAACTTTGCCAATTTTGTCACATAACGTTTTATATGTTAAGAACCTGCCTTCTTCATCTAACAAATCATTGATGCTTATTATGCCTTGCGAAGCAAGAGACTCCCATAATATAGGTTTGTTTTCTATCAAAATACTAGAGTTGTACCAGATTAATTGTGAATATATTTCGTGATGATTTTCGGGGGGTCTAAACTGGAAAGAAAGCCATGCCTTCATTACATCTTTAAAGAAGACACTAAGAGGAGGGTTTAGCAAGATTAAAGCAATAATCCATATGTTTTTTATCAAGTTGTAGAAATGGGAAGACACCAATTCTAAAAAGGAGGTTCGACTTACTCAACACTTTTTTACAAAAACTATTGTCGGTTGAATAAAGTCTGGGTATCCAAGACGCTTTACGGGTCCTGTCAAAAGTCGGCAAGTGAATTAATTTTAACCCACCATTCTCATAACTATTATATAATGTTTTACGCTTTATTTTTTTCGGGACGGCCATTCCAAATGAAATTAAAAATCTTTTTTTCATATTTTACAAATAAATCCTTATCAGGTGTTGGCAGGGCCATAAAAAGATGTGTGAATTGGGACACGACAAGAGTATTAATTAGAGTTATCTTCCCATATAATGTTAGAGACTGACCTCTCCATGGTTGAAGAGTCTTGTCTATTTTGGCTAGTCTAATTCTATAATTTTCCAATTGGTCCTTTGTATCACCTGACATAATTACACCCAGCATCTGCACTGGCCCGTTTGTCCATTGCAAAGGAAGAGAACACGGAAGTACAAAGAAAGTATTCCTTAATGATCCAATTCGCAATATTTTACACTTATCATAGTTTGGTTTTAATCCAGAGATAGCGGCAAAGTCATTTAGGTCTCTCACTAGTGCTAAAATAGTCGACAGTTCGGGCTGAATGGGGAAGTTTGAGTCATCGGCGAATTGTGAGATTTTTGTTTCACACTCATTAACTGTTAACCCTTTGATTTGACTATTATCTCTAATTTTCATAGCTAAAATTTCTACACATAGGACAAAAAGGTAAGGCGACAGTGGGCACCCCTGACGGACCCCTCGGGAGATTGGAAAAGTAGAAGATATATGTCCGTTATTTATAATCCTACTAGAAATATCATTGTACAGCAAAGATATCCATCTAATACAGGAGTTACCAAAACCGAAAAACCTCAATACTTTAAACATGTATTCCCAGTGTATAGTATCAAAAGCTTTCGCAAAGTCTGCTACAAAAATTAATCCCGGTTTATTTTCAGTTTCATAGTGCTCGATTATTTCCAGAATTCTTCTGATATTTTCACCAATAAATCTACCTTTCAGGAACCCAGTTTGGTCTTGACATATCAAATTATTTATGACTTTCTTAATTCTTAATGCTATTATTTTAGAGATAATTCGAACGTCACAACATAGCAGTGTTAAAGGTCGCCAATTCGTAAGTTGACTAGGGTTTTTGTATTGTCCATCTCCGTTTTGTTTAAGTAAAAGTGTAATAAGTCCAACTTTCTGAGTTTCTGACAGGTGTCCTGTATCAAAGGCATGGTTAAAACACATGAGCATTGGTTGTTTGAGACTCTTAAAGAACGTCTTGTAAATCTCTATAGGCAGTCCATCGAGTCCCGGTGCTTTACCATCCTTAAAACTATTAACAGCTGCCCAAAGTTCGTTTTCTGTTATGGAACCTTCGCAAGTGTCTTTTTGCTTTTCACTCAAATGGACATTGTTTGTAGTCGGGAAGAAAATATCAGATTTCTCTCTTTCTAAAGTAACAGTCTCGCTATCAGATGAATAAAGTGATGAATAAAAGGATCTTAGTTCTGATAAGATACCTTGTGGTTCATGAATGTTTTTACCATCTGATGTTGTCAGGTTGTTCAAATTCTTCCTTGCCTGGTTTCTAAGACCTATCTTAAGGAAAAACTTATTACACTTTTCTGAAAACTCCATATTTTTTGCACGTGTATTATAAAGCTTCTGACTTATTTTTTCTTCGCATAAAGTTTCCAATTCATTCTGTAATATATTGAGCTCTTGAATCAACCCATCAGGTGGTACATTGGACGCATCTAATTTCATTGTGAGTTCATCTATACGGCCCTTAATTTGATTTTCTTTCACAGTGTTTTCTTTATATTTACGTGAGGAATATTTTATTGAATGTCCTCTGAAACAACATTTGAAGGTGTCCCAAACTGTTAGAGGGTCGCTCGTTCCGAGGTTGATTCGGAAAAATTCTTCGATGAATTCCTCAGTTAACTTAATAAAAATGTTGTCACTTAAAAGAGATTGATTGAATTTCCAGTAGTTTTTTCCTCGCTGATAGTCTGCTGTTTTAATAGAAATAGAAATAAACTTATGGTCAGACTTAAATCTATCGGATATTTTTACATTAGATGTATCAGCAATAAGTGAAAAGGAAACTAAGAAATAATCAATACGGCTTGCCTGTTTTCCTCTACGCCATGTAAATCTGGATATGTGTGGAAATTGGAAACGCCATATATCTACTAAGTCTAACGCCTGTATCATGTCAGAAATCCGTTGTTGTGCCTGAGGATGATAAACTGTGGAATTAGTTCCTGCACGGTCTAAGCCCGCATTGAGAACTGTGTTAAAATCACCGACGACAATTATATTTTCGTGGCTTAATTTCATATCTATAATTTTGTTTTCAACATAATCAAAGAAAGTGGGATTGTCTTTGTTTGGGCCGTATATGTTAGCCAAGCAGAAGCGCTTGCTTTTCACAGTAATATCTACCATAAGGAGTCGACCATCATCATCTTTTTTGACATCGTGAACAGTACAATCTAAGTCTTTTTTCAAAAGAATAGCAACACCTCGCTGATTACTTGTCCCATGACTAAATAGTATTTGCCCTCCCCACTCTCTTTCCCATACATTTTCTTCTTTTAGGTTCGAATGAGTTTCCTGTAAACATATAATATCACTGGATTTTTCGGACAGCCACGTAAAGATTTCTTTCCTTTTTCTATGATTTGCAAGTCCGTTAACATTATACGATCCAATTTTCGTTTTACCGTCAATCATGGTTGTTGTCTATAACATTCTTTGATAAAATTTCTTTGTAATGTGGAGAACAGGAAAAGTATGTGGGTGGACAATTCTTTTAAACATCTATCGCACCATATACTTTCATGATCCGTGGTATCCGTGGTATCCGAACAAAAATAAACTGTGTTACATGGGTACGCCAGATAAAGAACAGAAACTGAAACATACATACAGATGTAACTCAAAATAACTGAAATATAGTTAACAACATTGGCGCACTTCCATACAGACATATCAGCACCGATCTTACTCATACAAAATTTCCCGGCTCACCTAAATATTTTTTTAAAGTCATCACCACCCTGTTTTTAACCTTGTCGAGATTCGTCGGCTCCGCAATTCGAATTCAACCAACATGGCTGAATTACCATATCAATATAGTAATAACAAGTAACGTTAAATGTAAGAACCAAAAAAAAATAGACAAAGATATCATTTGTCCACGGAGCACATAATATAAGTAAACAAACATAAATAAATCAAATCTGTGTCCAAAACCTTAAATGAAATGGGAATACAGAATCAAATCAAAAACAAAAGGTGCGAGGTCTGGACAACAGAACAGGTGGTAACCATTATTTCATAATTGCGAACACCTGGGAATGTGTCAGGACTCTCAGCCTTACAAGCTCACACATTCCAGATCATTGTAAACAAATAAACACACAGAGACAACGATGCATCAAAGTGAGGAAAAGTCATTTAATGTTGACAATCCACATTTGTGCATACATATCAGGTTGTCTTGTTTTCGGTTAAAGCGATATCTACCGCATTGATGCGCTTTTTTTCCTTTCCATTAACCAACAGTACAGCGTAAGTGCTTTTTGGAGGTACATAGATAGATATCTTACTGCGCGTATTGGTGTCCTTAGCTTTCTGTATCTCCGCATCCCGATCAGGAACAAGCTGGGACCTCGCTGCTTGGATCGGCGGCGGGAGGTGCTCGTAGACTGCGTAACCACTTCCTCGGAGTTTTCGACCCTCCTTCAGTATGCGATCGCGATCATGATAGTTGACCAGTCTAACTAGTAGATGAGGGTTGGGTCGGGTCTTTGTTGGCCGCGATAACCGGTGAACTGCCACTAATGGCATCTTTTCCAAGCCAAGCTCTCCTAGCAAGAAGTCGTTGAAGAGCATTTCACAGTTTTCCTCCTTATGGTATGGCAGGCCCCTGATGATCACGTCAGACTTTCTTGAGTAGCGTTCTGCTAACAGATCCGATTTGACTCGCTCCCGTCGTTCGTTGTGTAGCTCTCTTCGCAGCTGTTCGACTTCGTTGTCTTTATACTCTGCGGCAGTCTCTAGCGTCAAAACCCGGTCGCGTAGTGAAGAAAGTTCGGTGGATAGCCCGTCGACTTTTACATCCAGCGTTCGGATTTGACCCGACAGTTTATCCCCGACAGTCTTTAGTTGTCCTGCTAGAGTCTCTTGTTGTAGTTTCGATTGTTCCAAAATTAAATGAGCCAAAGGTTGTAGTTCAGGAGGAAGAGAAGCCATGCCCGCGTTACTCGGCGTAGCCATTTTAGGTGTCTTGGGAGGGGGGCGATGAGTCAGGTTTGTCGGACTGCCGTTCTCTTCGCTGGTGTTGGAGCCCCTGGAGCGTCTGTTTCGTTTTCCCATGCAGAATCACCCAGAGTCGCGCATTAGAGTTCAAGTAGAATGGTTTTTGTTACCAAACTGCTGACATTTGTTACCAAACTGGTGACATTTTTTGAGCCGAGAGTAGGAGGCCTACTACGTGCCGCGGTGCATGACGGTTCAACATTTTATTTTTATTCACGATGTTTGTTCTAATTTATGTATGTGGAGATAACCCACAATTATTGTAATGTAACTCGCAATTCAGCTACCAAGCTGCAATGTTTTACAAATAAAATCATTCATTCATTCATTTGTCGCAGGCCAATCAGCGACCGGATTGCAAGTTTCGAACAGACAGCGTACGCATGGCACAGTCCGGCGTGCACAAAGATCGGTTTATCTATGCGTGACGGTAATGGTTTTTTTTTTCATATGCTAGGTCGGTATACGTTGATGCCGTGGTTACCTATACCCACAGAACCGACAACTGTTAAATTTGGTACCTAAATAAAGACGTCTGGACGCTGAAAGTACTGTGAAACGTTATGCCGGTACTGTTATCTTGCTCTTGAATATTAATGAGTCGCCTTATATGGCGCCTTTCCGAGCTTGCGACAACAAAAAGCCATCTCTCCGATTGGCGGACAGTTAGTTAGAAGCCACTCCCCTAATAACCGAATTCCGTGGCTGAGTTGTCAGGGGTGATAACGTTAGGCAAGGAGGTTATATTCAGAATAATTCTGAATATAACCTCCTTGCGTTAGGCTTTGCCGCGATTGTCAACCCTGAGTGTGAGGGTTATGAAGACGAAAAGCCCCACTTTTTCTTCCATTTATGGATTCTGTGATTTTAAGAGGAAAGTGGCTTTCTATTCGTTTGTGAATGTGGAAACGTTGAGGGTGACGAGTAGGCTGAATACTCATAAGTTTGAATATATGAACTTACCCAGCCTAGTTTGAGCCAGTGTTCACCTAAAGCTGTCAGTCGAAGCCGTGTGGGGACACCGAAGTTTGCAATTGGAACTGTGAAGGTTCGATCGAACTCGGTCCTTCAGTGTCGTGCATGTGAGAAAATGAAAACATAAGATTTAACATTAGAAGGGTTCGTCTTCTTCACGTTTTCTGTGTGGTGTCAAAATTCAAAGGGAACTCCTTTATTACAATATGGACAAGGCATTCAAATTGGCACAATGAACTACAGTTGGCCTCTATATCATGCATACACGTCGCACCAAATACGTTTACCGGGTTTCCAATATTCGCTCTCCTACGAACCGTCTTTGACTTACATATTCAATCAGATCCTGCTCGGCAGTATGAGAGCGCAGGTACTAGGTACATCAACAGGGAGGACCCCCAAGCCAGCGAAGCATAAAGAACGGGCTTCAGGTATCTGATTTTACCTACCCACTGCTTGTAAGTTCGGATATGGTCACTGTTGTGCAGACACCATCACAATCGTCAGAGAAGACTTCAATGGTGAGAGGATCGGGAAACCTAGTGTACTCAGATGAACTCGTCCTGATCGTCAGGTGAAGATGCTCTGTTGGATCAAAGTACACAGTGTTGTACATTTTGTATTATAACATTTTCGGTATGGGGTTCGTGCTTTTAGGGTTCTTCTTGTGGCAGCTCACATTCTTGTATACGTAAATTAGTTAACATGAATCTAAAAACAAAACGTTTTGTGGCCCACCGATTATTATTGGCCACATCAGAAGCGTACTGATCAATACTTACTTACATTTTACGATACGTTTGACAGTCACTAAACGTTACGCAAAAAAGGCGTGTACGTTACGTATCCCTCGGACACCTTGTATACGTGTTCTAGTTATGTACCTGAGGTTTTGTCTCTATAGTCGACACAGTCCGGACAGTCGCAGTGGTCTGCGGTGTTGCCGCACCAGTTTGCTGGAGAGCAGCATGGGTAAATACCACCAGGGTCGCACTCAGCAGGGTTACCGTCTGCAGCAGGGAAGCCCTCTCCACACTGACCGTCTTCTCGCCACTTCTTAGGAGCTAGTAGGAGAAAATATACATAAAGTCATTAAAGATTTACCCTGCTATCGTCAGCAAGTGTGCAGATGATAGTCTTATGTTATTCTGTATACAGTGTTATTTCCCTCTGCGTTAAATTTACTAAACGTTTCTGCCCCATTGATTTTGACTTGCCAATTCAGAAGACGGGAGCCGAGCGATCAGAAAAAAAGACTTATAAGATACTGACAAAGTAAGAGATTTCAAGATAAGTTTGACAGCCACTAAACGTCAAATAAATAGGGCGTATGTTACGTTTTCTAATACCCCATTTCCAGTAGGACGGCGCTCTCGCCGCACTCTCTCTGCGACCTACAATTTGACACATCGTTCAACGAACTGTATCAAAATGAAACGAATCTTGTTTCACTTTGTGTGTTCTGTTGTCTCCTCAATCACACTTTTACGTTTTGTATGATATACCCAGTATGAAAGCAAAGGTTTCACATAAGTATCCTATTTAGGTCGCAGTTCTAGTGGAAAGGGGGCCTAATTATGTACCTGAAAGTTTGTCCCTGTAGTCGACACAGTCCGGACAGTAGCAGTGGTCTGCGGTGTCGCCGCACCAGTTGAACGGGGAGCAGCATGGGTAAATACCTTCAGGGTCACATTCAGCAGGGTTACCGTCTTCTGAGGGGTAGCTCTCTCCGCAATGTATATCTTCACGCCACTTCTTAGGACCTGCTATGATAGAATATTCACATTAATCATGCAAATGTACCCCCATTTTGCATGATTAGCATCTCATTTTGTGCATTTTTTGTAAGCTACCTATTTACGCATACAAAAATCATAAAAATCCGTTATTTCTTTCTTGAGTTATCCTCTCCATAATCTATTTGCCAAAAATGCCCCGGCAATGCCAACCCTAGCCGCTAGAGGGCCCAAACTTACGTCACCCCTTTCCGAGCACAAGAGATATCGATTAAAAGCCAAAATGTCTTAACCATAGCTTGTTTAGAACACGAGATATCAAAATATTAACTTCCTCTGCAGTACCAAGAGTATCCGCTAAATCCAATCAGCAAGTATGAAACCAATACATACAGCATTTCTTGAGTTATTGTTGACAGACAGACAAACACACAAGCAAGCGCCAGTGAAAATATAACAGGTAAAAATATAGGTAAGCCAATCAGGGCTTCGCATGTCCATCGTTACTGTGTATACGGACACAGTCGATCTAAAATAGTCTCATCTGGGTCTGCATGATAGCATCATTTCCGTATCAAAATCATCATCATCATCTTCACCGCATGTCAGTTCTGGTCACTGAGGCGGGCCGTCATTGTTCGCCATGCTGCTTTGTCCACTGCTAGCCGTTGCACGCCCTCCCATGTGCAACCCATCTCTGCAAGGTCTCTTTCAACAGTTCTTCTCCAAGTGATAGCCTGACCTCCCCTCTTTCTTTTTCCCACTGGGCACCAATTCAGAACCACCCTGGGGAGTCTTAGCCTTGACATTCGGACGACATGCCCTAACCAACGCAATCTAGCTCTCTGAATGAGTGTCGACAGTTTGGGTTGACTGGTGCGAGTACGGACTATGTTGTTACTAATGTGTTGTCAACCCTTTGTAAAAATGACGTTTTACAAAGGGTAAAGAACTGTCCACAGTTGAATCTTCGAACAGTCTTGTAGGTAAATAAAGAGACTCTTCTTTTCACGACCATTTCTTTATTTCACACCGACATTGCGGTCCTTGAAACTCAGCTACTGACGAAATATAGCACATTTATAATGTAAATGTGAAGACATTCGCATCATTAGTGATGAAACGTTTAAACGGAGTTTTGACAAAGAAGGGACGTTCACACCATACAATATATGTAATCCAGGCAGAGAAGACCCCTATCATAATGTTAATTCACTTCAGAGTACTAACCATCAACAGCCAGAAGAAGCTGCCTGCTACCCTCCGTAGAATCAGTAGATAACTGGCAACCGTCATTAGGGCACAGAAAATGGTAAGACTGCTCGGTATGGGCATTGTAGACATCAACCTGGTAATTTAAGAACAATGTATGATATTACAGCAACAAACCTTTGAGGCCTACGTCACACTTCTTTCACGTAGCAGGGCCGAAATGTTTGCGGAAATGAAAACTTTAAGTTTATGCTAAGAAATATGCGCAAGTCATGCTGTCAAATTACTTTTGCTCCGTACTTTTTTATATCGGACTTTTCGTTTTACCCAAAGTGCCGGGCCCCTTTGTCGAAATGTGACGTTAGCATACTTTGCGCTGTACCAATTAATGGCTAGTGGGCTTAATACTAAGAATTTAAATATTTGAACTTACCCAGTCCAGTTTTAGCCAGTCTTCACCTGAAGCTGTCAGTAGAAGCCGTGTGGGGACACCGAAGTTGGAAGCGGTGAAGGTTCTATCGTACTCGGTCCTTCAGTTTGTTTGTTTGTTGTGTTGTACAGGTGAACAAATGAAAACAAAAAAAAGTCACTTAAGAACGGTTAGGTTTTTAGAAGGTTTTCAGTGTCAAAATGCAAAGGGAACTCATTAATTACTGTGTTGACAAGGCATCGGCACAATAAACCACAATTGGTTTCTATCATGCATACACGTCATACCAAATTAGTTTACCGGGTTTCTAAAACTCGCTCCCCTTCCAACCGTCTATGACTTAGATATTCACACAGATTCTGCTTGGTAGTATGAGAGTGCAGGTAAACCAACAGGAATAACACTCAGGCCAGCGAGGCACATTAAGCTAAGGGCACAACCCGTCGTAGGTGCAATTTGTCCGTACGTTTTTCGGGATGCCACGCCCGTTTTTCCGAAAACGTGGGGAACGACTGGCAAGGGCAGGGAGGGAGTAAGTCAACGCACGTCAGTCGCAAAGTTGCGCAAGGTTGCCCGATGGCACACAAAATTTTGCCTTCACGTAAAGTTCTACGGGGTATCTGCGTGCTCCCAAATCGTACGGAGGCGGTACTTACCACTTACGGATACCAAAAGATTGCCCACGTTTTGGCACATAGGCAGCACGTGCACGTATGGCGGGTTTTGCCCTTAGCTTAAGGAACGGGCTTCAGGTATCTGATTTTACCTACCCTGCACTTGCAAGTCCGGATATCGTCACTGTCGTGCATACGCCATCGCAGTCATCAGAAAAGATTTCAATGGTGACAGCATCATCACTCTGGGAGTCAGTTGTAGTACTTGTCTTAATCTTCAGACCGTGGTTGTCTGTTAAATAAAAAAAAGCATAAAGTTGAAAATTGTTTATCTTAACATCTTTAACATTACCTCGAAACTGAAAATTGTTGCCACTGGTGAGATCAGAATAAGTATTACTAGTAACTGTTTTTTTATATCAGTGCAAGCGCTACATTACCATTTCCGAGACGAGGCTCATGCTTTATCGATGTTTTTTATGAACTGTTATACAAAACCAATTTCCTTATTTCCTACACCAAAGTTCTGTTGAAATATTCATATTCCTAATGCAACTAGACAAACCATCGATCATAAAACATATCTGCTCTTTAATCTCCACTATAACAGAAAAGCGAGAAGTTGAATTTATCCAGCAATAGTCTCCTTTTGTATCTGTGAACTGTATCTTTTCAACATGTCTTGTTGTGACCTGTACTTAGCCCGGTGTGGCCAAAATGTGCAAAGGTCTTTATTTATTCATTCATTTTGCGGTGACGGGCACTAGGGCTGGATATGGAGGACAAGACTGTAGTAACTCAATCCCTTGTGTTCTAGTGAACTTGTTCGTTTTGAGAAATAAACATCGTCACCATAAGAACTGACACCGGATTTTCCGAGCGAATCACTCCGTCTTCCGACCCAAGCGCTGCATCTGAGTGACCGACATAAGTCGGGGCGAGGACAATACCAACAAACTTTGACCCAGTAATGACGTCACATCTTTTTAAAAACACGGTGGGTTGGATAGCGGATAAAGACCAAGTGACCCTATAAAAAATTACGGTGATACAATTCGTTGAGGTGGAGAACAGTTTGTTTCTCATGACGTAATCTACCAATCTTGTGGGACCGCGTGGCACGATCGGGAGCGCGTTGGTCTCAGGCCCGAGAGGTCCCGGGTTCAAATCCGCTTACCGTGTCACCGATCTTGTGCCCTTGGGAAAGGCACTTTACACGACTTTCCTCACCTAACTCAGGTGTAAATGAGTACATAGCTGCGGCTAGTGGCAGTGACAGGCCTTTGTGGTGGTGACAGGCCATAGGGGCATGTTCGGGCATGACGCACCCGCCATGACACATGAGTCAGGGGTAGGAGGAACCCCTTGCATCCTTGGTCGGAAGTCCTCCTAGGAGACGGAAACTCCAAACAACAAACCTGCATCTGCTGGGGCCGTCTTACACGTTGCATACAGTTGCCCCTGTAGGACTAGTGCGCCGGTGGACGAGAGG